>NW_003302553.1:20288610-20478464 GCF_000004255.2 Arabidopsis lyrata subsp. lyrata
CCCACAAGCTATAAGTAGATCACCAAGATAGACCTTAAAAACATGTATATTGGTTCCTTCTTTGGCTTTGGTATACAAGACTTCGATTCTCTTTCCGAGTTTATCACCCAAACCTAAAAGCCTAAGATATGTTCGTTCAGGTTGCTTCCGTAAATCATCCAATGTACATATTGGCTCCACAAGAACCCTAAAGATCTGCAAAGAATCGTATAAACATAGAAGAAAGACAAAGAACCAAATCCAAGTAGACAAAATACATTACCTCCCAAACTCTTTGCACATCAAAATCCACATCAATATAAACAGCTCCAGCTATTGCTTCCACAAGATCAGCAAGAAATTTTGGAGCTTTCACCAATCCACCACACGGAGCTGGATAAACTTCTTCCTTCACCGCCTCTGAGAAATCTTTAATCTTTAAGACATGACACCACTTGTTGGTAAGAACATGTGACTCTAAAACAAAAAAAAAAAAAAACAGAGTTTTGTTTACTTACCATTTTATGTAGAAGAGGATTTGGAGCGTCGAATATAATGAATTGGTGGAGGTTGTTGTTGACGGCGACACGAGCGAAAGTCTCGTTACTTACGTTTGCAATTCGTACATCGTTTAAATCGTTGGGATGGAGATTAGGGTAAGTGATTTCGATGTGATTGGAGAAGACGACTAGAAGAACTGAATCGCCGAGGAACTCAAGTCGTTCGAATAATAAAGACGATGATTCAGTATTACTACCAGAGGTTTTTGTTATAGCTTCTTTGAGAAGATTCTTGTCAGTGAATGTGTAGTTTAAGATCTTCTCTACGGCTTCTACGGATTCCATCTCCGGCCAAAAGCTCAAGGCGGCGTCGAAGATCGGAAGATTAGGTCAGTGATTGTGTATGTTCGGTTTTTGGTTTCATAAAATCTGAAACCGTTTGGCCAAAAAAAAAAAAAAATTGTGAAACCGTAGTCATTTGTATAATCCGGTTTGGTTTTGGTTTGACACAATTTTTGGTTTAAACTTGGTTCTGTTTATTTTGGTTTGGGTTCACTGTTATGTTTGACCAACTAGGGATTGACCCGCGGGGCTATATTTTTTAAAGAAAAGTAATTTTTTTTTTTTTAAGATTAGCTAAAGATATAGCATATTATTTTGTATTTTTTAAATGTAAATATCTATCTATGTATTATTTAGTGTATGATTACTATTGTTTAGGTTTCAGTTTTTAAAGTGTAGATACGAAAACATACAGTTCATTAAATAACAATGTGCGGCGGATTTTAAAAATTTGAATATTTATCGATTTGTTTATAACTAAAAATGATAAATTTTAGGTTGTATTTGTTTTGTTAATATTGTTTGTTTTGTTTAGTGTTTAAGGTTGTATAATTGTATTTTGATTATTAATTCTACGATTTCACCCGTGGTATACCGTTCCATATTAATATCGACCCAAACCCGTTCCACCATATAACCCCGTCCATATTATCCGGTTAACTAAATTATTAGATTTATAAAATCCAATAATTTATATTGATTAGTTTCAACAATTGTTTATATTTGTAGGTGAAAATTAAATTTGTTTGAAAAATGATTTATTTGTTTCTGCAATCATGTTGAAGTGTTTTCCCGAAACAATTTTATGTATTATATGACAACAATTTAATTGATTCAGTATGGAAACAAACTGTTTCAATTACATAGGAAGTTTTCCACAGTAATAAAACAAATGTAAAAGTGAAACTAATAAATCATTAAAGAAACAGAACCATAGTTCTCTAATCCCTCGCTCAATGTCGTCGTCTCTCTTCGAGATGAGCTTTTGCGCAGGTCATCCTTCCCTTCCATCAACCTATATTCTTAGCAAACTTCTGCTATCTTCCAAATTCTAAGGTTCAAAGCTTCTTTATCCGTTTATAATGGTGATTAGCAATGGTGTATTATTGAGCCGTACGTGTTACTTGAGGCTGCAACCGCCAAGCCTTGTACTGCGCCGGAGATTCTGCGGAGCCACCGCTTGCTCTGTTCCTCTGAACGGGACGAAGAAGAGAAAGTCTGAAAAAGAGAAGGTGATTGTGATTTCTAGTCCCACCGGCGCCGGAAAGCAGATTTGCTATGGAGCTCGCCAAGCATCTCAATGGCAAAATCGTTAGCGCTGACTCCGTTCAGGACCATTCTTTGCTCTAATCCGACTTGTACTCTCTAAATAAGTGATAGCTTACTATACAAATTCTCATTTCCCTTCTAAAAAACAAACAAAAGTAGCTCAAAGACATTTCACTTTTTCTATCACTCTCCTTGTTTAGAGTTTAGAAATGACTCTAAATATTATCGTTTCCGCCCCAAACCACTATTCGATATGATGTATCTAAAGTCCAATAGAGTTACCTAATTCAACGGCCTGAGCCACTCTTGAGCCGTTCGTAACAGCGTCCCGACTCTCTCTGGTTCTCGTCCATGTCACTCTCTGGGCTCCATACTGAAAATTTAAACTTGTAGGATGCGAGACCGAAAGTGGGCAATGGAAGCTTCGACGGTACAACTGATTTGCTTGAGCTTTGACCTTCCTAATTGCTTGTACCTTTTACCAATAATGTAAGAGTTGAATAGTGATGTTTTATAATAAGCCCATGTTTAGACTACGTTTCATATATGCAGAGAAGGCTTACCTCGACAGGGTGTTGATAAAGAGTGGAATGGTAAAAAGCAAGCATCGAGGTTTTGTAACGATTGACCTAATGGTATTTTGGTATATTAGGTACCTTTAATAATGTGAGAAGAAAAAAGATTTAGAAATAAAGATCTGGAAAAATAAATTCGTGAAAGTGTATAAAAGGACAGGTCACGTGCATTACCAAGCAACAGAGCCCCAACTCGAAGGCGAAATATCACAGCTTCTTTATGTTCTGAGTGCTGGAAATTACGACGGCGAGTTTAGATCTGCAATATTAAGGTTAAACATTATTATGAGACAGAGCATAACATTTTTACCGGCTACAAAATTGAACACATATAACATGTTAATAGAAGGCAGACCACTTTTGTTACATGTATAAGCAGAGATATTCAAAGAAAAGGTCACCAAGAGAGTTACTGTTGGCCTCACTTTCATAACCCGATGAATGCAAGGTTTCTCGTCCAAAGAGACCATGTATAAACTCCAAGAAAGGTCTCTACAGTCATTGTTGCCATCGCTACTCATGTCTCTAGGCTATCAATATGTGCAAAGCATTTATACTCGACGAAATTAGATGTAAGCGTATTTTGATGGCCAAGCAAAAAAGAATTGATACCATTTGGAAATTGGAATAAAAGATATATAATCGTTTGTACTATAGGAATATGCTATGATTAGAGTATTAATTGTTTTCTATATACACGATTACTCGAATATTAGGAGGGAAAATTATAGTAAATAGTAAATGAAATCTAATAAAATCATAACCAAATTAGATCTTACGTAAGGAAAAAAATATATTTAGTATTAATTAGTTGGAATTTGTTAGATTTGAATACATAAATTGGAGAATATAAAACCAAGATTATAGGAACATAATCGAGATTATAGGAACATAATCTCGGGCTCTTAATTGAGTTGAAATTTAGGTAAGATTCTTGAGACTCAAGGTAGTTTGAGAGTAAATCAAATTGATGAGATATTCTTTAGAAACATAATTGGTAATTTAGATCGGATTAGGTTTGATAGCAATTTAAATTAAATGCTAATCTAGATATTAAAACGATTTGGAGGTTTTATTAGTTTCCATTAGATAAATTTTCGTAATATTCGTTTAAAAGAATTAACAAAAATGGTATCTATGCTTTGATTAGGATTAGTTTTTGGTTAGTTGTTTAAATTTCGTAGATATGACCGAGATTATGATGATTAAGAGTTTTAATTTCTAATAAATGACTTCCATATTTTAGGATTTGAGATCTCGTTACCATTTAAATAGGAAATGTTTTAAGAGTTTATTTATTGATTTGTAAATTTGATTAAGACATATATTTATATATTTTTTTCCAGATTTTATTTGTAGGGACTAAATGTACAATATTAAAATTGTAAAAGGATTTTTGAGGCCAAATCTTCACCAAAAATGTATAAATAGATTTTTAGACTAATTTGGCCATGTCAACCAAATTAGTCCCAAAGTTGCAAATTGATGGGTTTTTTTGGATTTTTTTTTCTTGAACTGCATGAATCTTGTCATAAGAGATATTTGGAAAACCACTAATAATAAGGTACATAAGAAAATAGGATAATATTAAGGAATAACCAAATTATATTTAAAATTTAAGGAAATAGCAAAGAAAAAAGTTTTTGTTGCAAAATATTCATGGACCAACGTTTTCAGAAAAAGTGAAATAATAGAATCACCCTTCGTTTGTTGCGAGTTTAATAGAAGACAAGACAATTTCGTGAGATTTTAGAAAATAGCATGTACCATTTAAATTTCATATGTTGTATTGAACTGAAAGACATGATATTTGAGAAAAAGTAGTGATTTAAAAAAAAAAAAAACACAATGTATGTAGAGTTTTTTTTATATAAAAAATATTGTTATGAAAAAATTTAACCTGAAATAGAATAATTTTTAAAGAAATCACATGTGATATTCATCAAACACGTGTATTACTACAAAATAACATGATAAAGAGAGATATTAAACTAAATAGAATATTTTTTCCAAGAGATACCATTATGCTCTTTATAAATAACATGATAAAGAGAAATATTTATGCTATCACATATAATTCGAGAGAAAAACATGTTACGAAAGATACTTACGTAATTACATGTGCTCTCCGACAAGTTATTGTAGCATAATGCTATTTTGTTAATTATCCACAAACATTTGACTATTTTGTGCATCTTCTCTAAAAAATATGGATATAGATCCACAACTTGTTGTCAAATTGACATAGTGTAAGGCTACTATTTGGGAGTCGACACAATTTATGGATCATATCAATTCTCTACTGAATTATGTGCGTCTTGGTCCTTTTAGGTATTTTTGCTACATTGATGGCTCTTGGAAGAATTCAAACTTATTTCCAAGTTTAGCCTAATTTTATTTCCAAGATACGTGGAGGGTTCTCTCTTTGGTCAAATATTCAAGCAAGAGTCTTTCTCGACTTATTTGTGAAATGTATGATATATGGGCTATGAGATGTATATTATATACAACAGTCACCTTTTCTCAGCGCTTATTGATGAGGTTTTGATGTTTGTAACATCATTGTAACATTGTTAACGGATATATAGTCGGATACCAACGGCAAACAAATATTAAAATTTGTCATTTTTTGTCATAAAAATACCAAACCTTGCTACTTTTTTACCATTAAAACTAGATCATTACCCGTGCTATACAGCACGGGATTTAATATTTTGTATGAATCAAATTATAGATTTTATTTGAAGAATTAAATAATAATATAATATAATAGTAATAAAGGAAATATATCCTAATGTTTTATTTTTATTACTATTTGGATATAATGTTGTATATTTCATTTGACAATGGCTGTATATTTTATTTGTAGACTTAAATAATAATATAGATAATAAATTTTAAATCTATATTCCATATCATATTGGATTATTTTATTATAGTAATTAAATGTTGTTTAATCTAACTTGGTTGAAAAACATAATTTGGTAATAAAGAAAGAGAGAATATTGTATTGTATATAAAATATATATATATATATATATTTTTTTTTTGACAGCTGTATATAAAATATATTTAGCTGCATTAGAATTCTATTTTTGTTTATATGAGATTAACAAATTATTTGGTTCAATTAGGTATTCATAATTGCATTGTGTCATTGATAACAACAAAATATATTTGTATTGTGTTGAAGTTTTTACGTGGGCTATATTGGGTTTTGTTTGCTCACTTCTAACTGTATTTGGCCCAGTATCATGTTGTTTTTAAAAAACCACATAAATTCACTTATTTGGCCCAGTATCACCAGATTTTACCCCGCTGTATACCGCATGTCGATTTATTTAACTTTAAAATTAAATTTTTATTTGTATTTTTTAATATTGTTTATTTTGTTAAGTATTTAAGATTATTTTTATTATTAATTTTAGGATTTTACCTGTGATATATATACCGTCCCGTATTAATATCGACTCAAACCCGTCCCACCATATAACTCCCTTCCGTGAAATTAAACCTCATTTTGTTATTTTTCTTTTTAATAATACTTTTCTTTAAAAGAAATATAATTTGAGTCAATTTAAATTTTTTTTTAAAATGGTTTCCATAATATATATATATATATATATATATATATATATATATATATATATATTTAAATTTTATAGAGTTCAAATATTATTAATATTATACATTTTATAGAATTTAAATATCATAATACTTTAAATGTTTTATGTGTAGTATCTATTCATAATATATTGATAATATTTTTACATGTTTACTTTGTAAAATATATAATAGTAATGGATCATGCGAAAAGTAATTATAAAAATTAAACGTTAGTAAATAAAAATGATTCACAATTTGGTTAACATAAATATTAGTACTAAGTGTTTAAGTTTTTTTTTTTTTTTTTGTTGTGTTATACATTGCACAATTCCATGTATAACAAATATAATTCACCAAATCAGATGTTGATTTCTATATACTACAAATATAAAGTCTTTTATGATATTTAGCCATATCAAGAGACAAAGAATTATTATTATCATAAAACTGGAAAGATCAAAATTCTTATTTTATTCAATTGTGTGTAATGTATCTCTATCGTTACAAATTTATTCAAAAATCTTAAACCTCGAACGAACATTCTTGGTTACAAAACAAATTAATGAAGAAAACCAATTTTCATACAAATCGTGAACTATCTATGATAGAGGAAGACGGTGTGGTGTGTGTAGAAGATGTTGTCGGCGATTTGCAGCGCCGTCTACTTCTCTCTCCCGACGGTGAAGATTGAACCGCCACCAGAGCGTAAACTCTATTATTCGTTGTATCGTGCGACAGCACCCAAATTCCTTCCACCACCATGAATTGTAGTTGTTGTGGATTTTCTCCACCGTTTGTTACTACCGGAGTAGCTGGTCTTCTTGTGTGCAATCTATATTTCTATAAATATCAAGAAAGTTAAAATTATGAATCTATGATATAGTGAGAACGTAAAATGATTATACTATTTGTTACCTGTAAATGGCTTTTAACTTCGTCATTAGTTAAACCATCGACCTTCACCTTCATGAGATCTCTAATCTGTTTAGGTGTAGCAACTGCAAACGTGGCAATAAACCAAAATAAATATTACTTGTCGTAAAACTATGATTCAAACAATCAAAGGATTTAATATATTACCATGTGATCCACCAAGTTGTTGAAGCTGATGATATGGATGCAATATTAATAAACAAAAAACCAATACAAATTGCTTTTAACTGAAATCAATTACGTACCAGCCTTAGTCATCCCAATCCCACTATCGATAATGTTCAAGGTGTTGTTAGTCTTGTCGGGAATGATATGAAGGAATAGCTCAGGCTGACCATCGAGCTTGCTCTTGTCCGTCAACGACTCAAACCTAATCATGTCCAAAGCCTATTCCACCAGAATAAAATAGTTTTACAAAGTCGAATCACAATAGATTTCACTCACCAATTACTCTAGACATGGCAAGAACTCCAACAACCCTAGCTCCATGTTCAGTGTAGCCTTGTTGACTTCAAGGAAAAGTTAAGAAAAAAATCTGCATTAGACATAACAAATTCAATCATTAGTCAATACCAAAAGAATCTTTGTATGGAACACAAAACAAAAAATATGAAAGGTTTTATAACAAAATAAAAGAAACAAAAACTGTGTTAGTACTATATCTATTGAATTCACCCAAAAAAAACAAACTATTGTTTTCAAAATCGTTTAATCTTGACTTTTATTTCTACATGTTCGGTGTTTATTTCTACATGGCTTGAAAGAAGTGTTTATTGTTTGGTGAGATTAGAAAATGCGACTTAGATGTATTTATAGTGTTCTCAGAAAATTATAGGGTTTTTTTTGAGTGAGTAGAAAACCTCTTACTAAGCAAGTATAAAATATATTCATAATATAATATATTTGGAATTTATTTAGGAAAAAATATAAATTAGCTATGGAATATGCTAGTAATATGCTAAAGATTACCATTTTTATAGGAAAGAAATCGATTACATTTATGTTTATTGTTAGCATTCAAATTTTATTTTATTTTTGGCAATAAATCTTTAATACCACAACTAAAAAACGTTAGAAAAAATTAAATTTTTATTAGCATTAAATTAAAAACGTGAATCAAATTAATTTATTGTTAGCATTAAATATTGATTTGTTAGAATAATATATCAATTTATTGTGTTTTTTTAGATATGGCATTAAAAAACTATTACATTTTTTTTCTAGCATTCAAATAGGAAACCATTTGATTTGAAAATATTTGTTTGTTATAACTACATATACGATTTATATATTTGCAAATCAATAACTAAATTTTGTTTAAATATTTTTAGGAATAAAGCCAATTAAGAATGAAAGATCCTATTGAATATTTTCATTTAATTATTTTCTAATAGCATTAATCTCTCAAATTTGTTATCGCAATCTTAGGAAATATTGCCGTAAATCAGCTATAACTAATTAATGTTATTTACTATTAAGATTTATTTGTAAATTTGGTTAAGAAAAATATTTTCTCAGATTTTATTTGTAGGGACTAAATGTACAATATTGAAATTGTAAAAGGATTTTTGAGGCCAATCTTCTCCAAAAATGTATATATAGATTTTTGATAACATGTTCGAATAATGGATTACTATATAACATTTTCAATAATATTTTCGATAAAATTTTCGAATAATAGATTAGTATATAACATTTTCGAATTATATTAATTGTGTAATCGTTTGAAGAAATATTTTTTCAAATGATATGAATTATATAAACAAAATCTTTTAATATCTTTAAACCCGTTTGACCCGTTGACCCGTAAATATATATTAGTGACATGGAATAAAATGATTATGATTAGAATTCTCTAATGGCATATATTGTAATTTCTTACAAAATCAACGTTATGATCCTTAGGATGTACTTCCCAAATATTAGTATAGGATATGGTAATATACAAACAATGGTGATCTCATAATAAAGACATAAAGCAAAACCACAAACAATCCCAACAAAATGTGAATATGATACGACACATAAATAATGGTAGTCTCATTTATTGACGACACAATAACGAAATGAAAATCCAATGTTTGATACTTTAACGTTGAAATTGGATTTAATACCACATCATTACCAACGGGGTAGCATGGGCATGACGGTGAACTTCATGGTACCGTTGTTGCAGTGAGCACCATCATGCTCCCCGCACGAAATGTAGTAAGGTCTCATCTGTTTTAGAACAAACTCAAAGCCTTTTCCCGCACCTTGCTTCGGGGATGCAATCATTTTGCCTTTCTTCACGTCACACTTTTCATAGCTCGATGGGTTTGGAAGCAAGTAGACGCTGTGCGTGAACGGGGCTGGTGGGTTGTATTTGAAAACTGCACTCGGATGATCATATCATTAATATTTTTGTCAAAATTACTACATTGATAAAAAGCTTTAAATGTAGAAACGTATAATGCAGACTACTTAATTGCAAACTAGACATATTTATGTATGGATGTATTTTTTTTTAGTGGTTATCCACACTGTTAAGAAACAAACTTTCTGCGAATCCCAAAAATCAAGAGGTCTAGCCCGCGATAGATTAGTCGGCCATCAAAAGTATATGCATTTCCTAAAAAATGTGAGATAATTTCAAAAAGAAATTGACTCACCAAGTATGTCATTGAGAAAGAATGGAGCAGTCTTAGACGCCCACTCGGCGTAGTTGACACCATAATTCCACTCTTTGTCTCCACCGACTATGATCTTTCTAGGTCCATTATAGGTAGCATTATAGTTTTTTGAATGACCTCCATATTCCCAGCCCGAACCCGACCCTCCAGATCCCGAGCTGTAATTGTTGTTAGGACCCATGCCCCATCCCCAACCCGAGCCACCAGATCCCGAGTTGTGTGTATTGTTGGGAACCCCGCCCCAACCCCAACCCCAGCCTGAGCCGTTTCGGCTAGAGCCCCAACCCCATCCTGACCCTGGGGTCGAACCTGAACCACTTGAATAGTTGGAGCCTTGACCCCAACCCCAACCCCAACCCCATCCGGACCTTGAGTTTGAACCTGAACCACTTGAATTGTTGGAGTGCTCACCCCAACCCCACCCAAAGCCCCTATTGGCCTCAGCAAATGTGGAGAATATGGAAGCAATGGTCACTAGGACTAAAAAAACGTTCAAAAAACGAGAGTGTGCCATTGCTTCTTCTTGTGAATTGTTAGCTATTTGATAAGTGATTGTGTTGGTGTTCTTTGAAATTTTAGAGTTTGGCTATTTATAGGAGGAGGAGATATGAGAGAGATGGTGTAAAACTGCCGAAAAATGTGAGATTTTAGTCACCTTTTTCTTTAAAATATTGATAACAAAGAAGAATGATTATCGAACTAACATTTCTTCCTTTTAGCACACAATGTTACATTCATTTACATGAGTGAAAAAGTAAGGTACGGCCGTAAATGTTTGAATTATAGCCGATAATAAAATAAATTTAAAATTGAACAGAAGTGAGAAACCAAATAAACGAGAGGATTCATAAGAAAAAAAAGGGAAATGCATTGGACTTATTTTAGTGGAAGGACGTTGACTAACTAGTAAGTCAATGCATTTTCAAGTGGAAGAAACTTTTCTCTTGTTAAATTGCGACTTGAACTAATTAACGTTGACGAATCCAAACATATAATTTTACGAATCATCTTGTACAATTTCAGCATTAATTTGTCTTCTAATTACGTTTGAGTGACGATAAAATGATGTAACATAAAAGCTCAAAGTATTAGTTGTGGTTGGGCCGTTGGGGACGTGTAGTCGGAACAAAATTAACATTCAACTTGCTTAAGTTACTTACATTTAAAACTAAAGTAAATTACAAAGACATTTTCAACAAAATAGTTTTTCCAAAAGTTGGTAATATTCCCAATCTTTTCCATTTCACTAAACGTGAAAGAATACAACAGAAGATAGAGGTTTATGGGATATGTTTCATCGATTTGTTTGATTAAATCATCAAACTCAAGTCTCTAGAATTTAATTTAGTTAATAACTTCCAATATTTCAAATAGTATTCATGCCATTGTTATTTTTCTAAACATGAAATTTTTTTAAAAAAATTCAAAGATTAGTTTGCAAAATTTATAAATTACAAAACTAGTTTTTGAGATTTTTTTGTATAAGAAAACTATCAAAAATCATTTCACATTTTTATTTATTTGTAATAAATCACAAAAGCTTCCAACGAGATTCCAAAACAGAATTTTCGGAAGCGTCACGGAGGGGAGATTCCGAAAGCTTCCGAGAACTTTCGATTCCGCAGCGGGCAGCTTTCGGTACTACGTAGAGTTTAATAAACACTACACTCAAACAAACAAAAAAATCAGTTATCCTCTATATTTAATGTCCGGCTTCGAAAAAATATTATAAGAAAAAAACGCAACCTACAAAGACATTTATTAAGATTGTTATTAGGGAAAGTTACTAGATTAACCCAAATAATGACTTTAATTACTAGAATGTCTCATAAAATTAGGGGGTTAGATGGGTGTGGATGTCGGATTCACACACTCAAGTATTTTATTAAGTAGGAAAGATTATTCTTGAGGGACAAAAATGAATATGTAAAAACTTTATAAATTGCTACGAAAATTGCTATAGTATTTCTTTCTTCAGAGGAAGATCCCCTTTACATGGCCATTGGCCTTTATATTTATACATAGAGAAACGACATTAAAATGAGTAATTAAGTACAATTATTCCTTCTTAAATGTGTCCGTTTTGATTCCTTGACTTTAATGCTCAACGTTTGAATTTGAGTTGACTCTGATCTTCGTGGGCCTCGCCTTTTCGGCCCAAATGTCCTTGAACCGTCTTACCCGTGTCTTCTACACCGAACTCATGTCATAATGCAGTCACTTCGGATTCTCGAAGTGGTGATAACCACTTCGACCTTTCCTTCGGCTCATGGGTCCAATGAGCTTCATCCTTTATGGGCCATTATCTTGACTACGTGGCAATCTTTGGTTGGTCTCGTACTTCTGGTGCGGGATCCGACACCAACAATTAGCCCCCCAAGTTCTTCGAAGTGCTATTCCAATTCGGAGGACTTTAAATGCTCAAGTGGCCAAAGATTGCGCTCGAGAATCTTTCTGATTTCCCGCCAAAAATCTCATCACTCCTTTAATTTCGGCACTAGCCATTTTTAACCGAGTGACATCTGTCATCATTATGACCGTATATTGATTAATTACTATTAAAACGGGAAAAAAAACCTTCCCACTTCCCACACAACTTCCGAGGCGGTTTCATCATTAGCTTGAGGTAACTTCTTTTCACCATTACTCTCTTCTTTTACTTTTGTACTTTAATCAGAACCTCTCTCTTCTTTTCTTCACAAAAACCTCTCTTCGCCGGATCTTGAATTTTTCTTTCTTCCCAATGACTTCCGATTCCGATAGACCCGAATCTCCGTCGTTTGATGAGAGGCGTTCTAGCAATGACGAGTGCACCCGCTCTAACGATATTGCCGGTCCGCACTATAGATCCACCTGCACCCTTCAGTCCCTCGAACGATTGAAAGAGCTCTGCCGAATTCCACCGGAAATTATGGCGGAGGCGCAGATAGCTGATCCTACGGAGTCCCCAGAAAACCATCGCGACGGCTATTTCTGTGTATACGAGATCTATTTTAAGGGTTGCGGGCTGACCTTTCCTCTTCCCGAAGCCCTAGTTCTATACCTAGCGGCTCTTGAAATCGCTCTTCCTCAATTAACCCCCAACCTTCTCCGTACTATTCTTGGAATTATAACAATCGCGGCGGAGGCCGGTTACGTTGTCGGAGTTACTGAACTAAATGAGCTTCTAAGCGTGAGAAGTTCATCGAAGAAAACGGGGTATTTCTCAGCATATCCTAATGCCAACAGGAACATCATTTCACATCTTCCGAACAAGGATGAAAATTGGCATCATCCTTGGTTTCTGATTAAGAAAACTCCCGCTTCGATTGGAAATCTTGCAGATTTTCTCCCTTCGAAGTGGTCTGCGAAACCCGGTAGAGATTAGGTCGCCCGTATCTTTCCCGGTTGTTTCTTTATCTTTATTGACTAACACCGTTGTTTCATTTCGCAGCTTTCGTCGCTTCCACTCTCCCATCTGAAGAGTTCATCGAATTCTTCAAAATAATTCTTGAAGGGGAAACCCTTTGGAATTCTTTCACTCTTGAACGATTCCTAGAAGCTAACCACAGACTCAGGATGAGTCCACCTGGTCATCTTCACCAAATTCCGCCTCCTCCCTCAACTCAGGGAATGTCATCTCGGGCCCTTGCGGCCAAGCGTAAGTTGCTTTCCAAGCCGATGGCTGAGGCTTGCGAGGAGAAGAAAAAGTTTCTCGCGACTTCTATAGACAAGAAGGACTACAGTAGGACCTTGCTGGTTGATGATGGCAGCACCGAGGGAGCCCGATCTGTCGCTTCCTTCAGATTAACTCCTCGTCGCGATCGTCGCGACTCACGTTCTCCTCGGAGGGATCAATCTCCTCGCCGTGATTCACCTCGTCCTCCCCGAGATGATTTTAGTAACGAACCACTTAAGAACTTGGTTCGCCGGAAGAGAGACAAGTCCTCTCGCAGTGATTCTTCCCCGCGGAGGGAAAAGTCAAGGGCCCGGACTGACCGCTCACCTCGATCATCCCCTCCTTCTGAACCAATGGGTCCTCCACGACCGGTTGATATGTCTTCCTCTTCCCAGCCTGATAGTGGAAAGACTGCCCGGAGCGCATCTCCAAAAAAGGGAGATTCTGAATCTCGAGATGCTTCCTCGAGGTTAAAACCTGCTCTTGTCCCTCAAGTCAAATCGCTTTCAGGTTTGGTGATTCACACAGTCTTCAACGTTTTTATTTCCATTAAGATTCCGATTTTTACAACCCTTCTTCCTTCGCAGCTATGGAGAAGGAAGGCAACGTTTTCCGGTGCTTCAAGACCCGATCGGGTTCGATCTTGCCAGACTTCGACAAGTGGCGCCCTGCGATCCGTGAACGATATTTGCTTCATGCTCATCATTCATCCCGGGTTAGTTTAGTTTTAATTTATATATTTTTTTTTATTGCATTGCCATTCAGCGAACTGACTCGCCACCCCGGGTTTATGTATAATACCAGGCTCACGGCGAACTTAACGACATGATCGAACACTATGAAGGGCTGGTCCTTGGTCGGGAAAAAGAGATTGACGCGTGGAAGAAAAAGCTTTATGCTCTTGAGGCTGAGTTAAGCTCTTCTACCGGCTCCAAACACGAACTGGAAGACAAGGTCGACAATCTAACATCCGAACTGGCGAAGATTAAGGGGGAGCTGCAGGGCCAGTACAACCAGAACTTCAAGCTCCAGGAAGAGTTTTCTGGTGTTCAGGGTAGGCTTCAAGAGTCCGAATCAAACGCTGATTCCCTGAACAACCAACTCATCGAGCTTAACGCGAAGTACAAGGCGATTGCCAAATTGCGTGACTCCGAGTTGGCGAAGTCGGCATCAAAAGCCAGAAAGGAGGTTAAGGGACGCGGGATGGAGTTGATCCAAGGGGCCATCCGATTCATGCAGACTGAGAAGGCTAGGTCTGATTTGGAATCAGACATGAAGGAGCACGAGAGCAACCTGATCCTGCTGGATCAAATCCATGATACAGATTTCTCCGAGGAGCAAGAGAGGACCGAACTGTCGGCTAATCTTTCTGAAAAGCGGAGTCGCTTGGCAGCTCTTCCTACTTCGACCTTCAACCCTCAGGACTTCGAGGAATTCTTCACTGAATCGCCTCCTATAAGTGAATCAGGTCTAGACTGGGCAGGTAATGCTTGGTTCCTGACATTTACTACCTTTTCCTCACCTTATGTATTTTTTTTTAAAAAAAAACAAGCTGACTAGGTCTGTCCTTCCCAGGTTCAAGTGAGGCGGAGGATGTTGTCCCACCCGAAGTACCTCCGACACCGGCGGTCACTCCGGAGGATGGTTGTAATGTAAAGGGCGGACCAAGAGCTCCATCCGACCAAGCACCAGCTAAGGAGGTGAACGAAACTTCGGTTGCTGAGCCAGGGTCCGAGGTGGATATTACGCCGTAGTGGCTGCGTCCACTTTAAATTGGGAATTGTCCCATTTATTTTAAAACTTAATTTCGAACTTGTCTTTGCCTAAGGAGGCTTTATTATTTTCTTTTGAACAAGATATTTGCCTGAGGAGGCTTTTAAACCTTTCTAGGTTATGACCCAAGGGGGTTTGGTTAAAATTATATGCGGGTTTGCAAAGTCCGCTTTTAACCTTTTGTGGCCTTGTGGTTATGCTTTTGAGATTTTTAGGTTGATCAGACCTTTCTCTTTAGAATGCGAGAACTGAGCTCGGCTTAAAGCGAGTTCCCCACTTCGGGTTTAGTCAACTCGATAAACTTATTGGGCTTGGGCCTTAGAAACTTTTGTAGTTAATGCGACGGTTGCGCTTTCCCTTCTTATAAGTAAGAAAAACGGCTCGTCTTTAATGCAATAACTGCCTTTTCTCGATTTCCAAAAATGGTTTAAACCACTCGGACACACTACCATTATTGGATTTATGGTTCCAAGACAAACCCTAAATCATTATAAATAAAGGCTTACCTACTTCTAAGCTTTATTAGAACACTATTTTAGAATCTTACTTGAGAAATATTTCGAGAATGGAAAACGAGAAAGTAGCCCCCATCGATCCCGGAAGCCCACTTTTCTTGTCCGGCGACGGCTTTGAACCGGCCGGCGTTCTCTTCCCTCACGCCGTCTTTCACTTTCCTTCAAAGGAGAAGAAAGAAGCTTGCGACTTTATCGACAAGGTAAATATTTAAAGTTTTTGATTCAACAGCTTTTTGTTTCATCTTATCCATTCATCTTTATGCTAGGTTGCCGACAAGCACCGTCGCTTGTGTGAAGAGAGGCAACGGCTGGGCCTCAAAAGGCAAACACTCGAGGCTCGCATTGCTCGGGTGGAGAGGAAGATACGGGCCTTGGAAAGTGATCCCTTTCAGTGGGAATGGCGGAATTTTGACTCTGTCGCTGAGATCCCGAAGATGCTTCGGATGTATCTTCGCGCTAAAGGAGTCCCGGATCCCGTGAACGCCCCCGTCTGCGCCGTTCCATCTGACAGCGAAGAAGTAGACAAAGAGGAGGCCAGCACCTGTCGGAAACGCATTCGGGATCGTTCCGAAGTGGATGCCAAGAACAAGGCGTCCACTTCGAAGACTAAACCGGCGATGAAGGAGCCTGTTCCTGAGCCTCTTCCATAAATGTTCTTTAACTTCTTCCCTTATTTTAAACTCGTAATGGGCTTCGGCCCCTTTTTATCTATGGAAACATTTGCAACTTTCCTTTCTTTTCAAATATTCTCGGAGATGCGTCTTTTAATGCAGGATCTGTTCGAGGGCATAAATCTCTCCGCGAATCACTCCATTCTTTGGATAGAATCCGCAGCTTGTTAGGGATATGACGTTCCTATAAATTGTTGTCTCAATTTCCCTTTACTCCTCACCATTCTTTTCATTTTAGTAGGTATGGAGTTCAATCTTCGCTGTTCAGAATCTATGCCCGACTTCTCCAGAATCGGAATGATAAACGAAGATGTTCCAAATGAGCCAAGCAGGCAGCCTCCTCCACTTCGCAGCTTCTTGAGATCTCAGATCCGAGCCCCATGTGCTTTGATCAGGGATCTCCCAATCAGAGACCAAGGAACAGCGACGGCGTTCATAGAGGCACTCGAGCTTCAACACCGGAAGCTTATGTCGGAAAAGAGGAGACTTCGGAAGAGGATTAACCGGATGCAACGCAGGCTTACTACGGTGTCAAGAGATCTTCACATCCTTGAATCTCACCCCGGAGAGTGGATTGAGCTTGGAATTTCAGACTTTGCTCGAATTCCGGACTGCATGATGCCGGTCCTCGATCTTGCTGGTCAAGGAGTTGAAGTGTTCTGCTCGTCAACAAGGTTTTCATAGTCCGAAGTATACGATGAGGGACATTCCGTCTTTTAAATAACGCTCTATTTCCAATCTCTTGTATGTTCGCATAGTCGAGCCTTTATTTGCTTCACTTGTTCGCACAATCGAACCTTTTTCCTTTAATAAAGAAATAAAACAAATTTTTATTAATAGCTGAACTCGTTTTCGAGCTGCCTACGTACCCATCTCGGGATCAAGCCACACCGTAGTTCATGTACATAAACAATGTATGTAGCTTTAAACATAAAACTTCTTCAGGTTGATCACATTCCAAGGTCGCTTGACTGGATTGTCTTCTAAGTCTTTCAACCTATAAACACCGTTCCGAACCACTTCGGTAATAATGTAAGGTCCTTCCCAATTAATACCGAGTTTACCGGCGCCTTCTTCTTTTTTGTTATCAAAGACGCGCCTTAATACATAATCTCCCACGAAGAACGGCCTACTTTTAACCTTAGAATTGTAATACCGGGCTGCTGCCTGTTGGTAATTCTGGATCCGAATTAGAGCTTGATCACGCCTTTCATTTATGGTATCTAGTGAATCATTAAGCATTGCTGAATTTTCTTCCTCATTTAACGGTGCTTCTATTCGACGAAGTCCGGGCACATTGAGTTCAGCTGGTACTACCGCCTCCATGCCATAAATCAAAGAGAATGGAGTTTCTCCTGTAAGTCGCCTAGGGGTTGTACGATAGGCCCACAGGACGGGTTGGAGTTCTTCATACCATCCTCCCTTTAGATGACTTAAGCGTTTCTTGAGATTGCTTAATATTGTCTTGTTCGCGGCTTCAGCTTGACCGTTTCCTTGCGGATATCGTGGAGTAGAATAACTAACTTTGATTCCCCAGTCCGCACAAAAGGCATCAAACTCGTGTGAAATGAATTGTGGTCCATTATCAGTGACTATTTCGTATGGAACTCCATGTCGACATATAATGTTTTTCCAAATAAAGGTCTTCACCGCCGAATCCTTGATACTAACATACGCCTCAGCTTCAATCCATTTTGAAAAGTAGTCCGTAAGGACTAAAAGGTACTGTACACCTCGAGTTGATTTGTGTAATGGTCCAATGATGTCCATTGACCACCTCATAAACAGGTATGGGGCGGAAATGGAGGAGAATAATTCCGACGGTTGATGGATCAATGGTGCATGGAGTTGGCAGCGCTTGCATCTTTGGGCGAACTTAACACAATCTGTGATCATAGTGGGCCAAAAATACCCCATTCTTTTAACTTTAAAAGCCATAGCTCTTCCTGATGAATGACTCCCACATAATCCTTCATGCACCTCGCTCATGACGATTTCGACTTCGGGCCCAAAAATGCATAATAGGTAAGGGTCACTGACACCTCGTCTATATAACGCATCCTTTGACAGACAAAATTTCGCGCTAACGACTTTCATTTTCCTGGCCTGCCATTTATTCTTTGGGAGCTCACCTGTCATGATGTAGTGCTTTATTGGCTCCCTCCAGTCAGCCCCCCAGTCTTTAGCCGGAATTTGGTCAACTTTGTGAAATATTCGTGGCTCTGGTTCGGGATGTTCGTTTAGTTCAAGAATATCCTCCTCGACTAACGGTTCGGTTTCTAATATTGTTTCTGGAATCACATCTTCAGCTAAGACAACAGGTTCCTTGTTAGATGCATTTGATCCCCTTGACTTCCTCCGTTTGTTGGGTGGCGGTTCGATCTCTGGTTCGCCACGGTCGCGTGCCGCTGCTCGAGACCTTGTAACGACGAGGGTTTCCTTGCTGTCTTGAATGCTTCGCTCCGAGATGCATTCTACTGGAATAACTCTCTTTAACTCAGGATCTGATGTTGACGCCAATGCGGCAAGTGCATCCGCAGTTGTATTCTCTCCCCGAGGTATGCGGATTAATTCGAATTTCGAGAAATTTTTAGATAGATCCTTCACCACTTCGAGGTACGCTTCCATTCTTGAGTCTTTGGCTTCATAGTCTCCATTAAACTGGTTAACTACTAATTGCGAATCGCAATAAGCCAATATTTCCTTAGCACCAACTCCTTGTGCTAATCAAAGTCCGGCAATCAGGGCTTCGTATTCTGCCTCGTTGTTGGAAGCATTGAATAACAACCGGAATGATTGTTCCAGAATTTCTGATGTTGGAGATTCCAACTTGATTCCCACTCCGGATCCTTGCTTTGTTGAAGACCCATCTACGTGTAACCTCCAAGTTTGGTTCTCCGAATGCTCTATCGTTCCAGGTATTGGTAGCTCGGTTAAGAAATCTGCTAGAACCTGAGCTTTCATACTGATCCGGCTTTTGAACTCTATATCGTACTCGCTTAACTCCACCGCCCATTTCGCCAAACGTCCGGACTGACTTGGACTATGAAGTATTGTTCGGAGTGGTTGGTTAGTTAATACTTCAACCGGATGGGACTGAAAATATGGACGCAGCTTCCGAGCCGAAGTTACCACCGCGAGTGCAAGCTTTTCCATCATTGTGTATCTGGTTTCCGGATCCGTCATTGACTTGCTTACGTAGTAAATTGGTTTCTGCTCCCCACGGTCTTCCCGAACCAAGACTCCACTAACCGCGTGGTTTGAAACTGATACGTACAAATAAAGTTTTTCATCCACTTCCGGTTTGGACAGTATAGGTGGAGTGGTTAAGTATGCCTTAAGCTGCCCAAAAGCTTCTTCACACCTCTCATCCCAAAGAAATCCTTTGTTCCCTTTTAGAATTTGGTAGAAAGGCAACGACTTATCTGTTGATCTCGAGATAAAACGATTCAAAGCCGCAATCCGCCCAGTCAACCGTTGTACTTCTTTGAAGTTTCTTGGAGATGGCATGTTTAGAAAGGCGTTAATTTGATTTGGATTGGCTTCAATCCCTCTTTCTGTCACGATATAGCCAAGAAATTCTCCGGATGGGACTCCAAAGGTGCACTTCGCCGGGTTCAGCTTCATTTGATATCTATTGAGAATATCAAAACATTCCTCTAAATGCTTAACGTGATCCTCTTTCTTTAACGATTTAACCAACATATCATCTATGTAGACTTCCATTGTTTTCCCGAGATGATTATGGAACATCTTGTTAACCAACCGTTGATATGTTGCTCATGCATTTTTCAAACCAAAAGGCATTACCTTGTAACAATAGATACCTCTATCAGTGATAAACGACGTTTTTTCTTGGTCTTCGGGGTTCATCATTATTTGATTATAACCCGAGAAGGCATCCATGAATGTTAATAACTCGTTCCCAGCGGTGGACTCTACAAGTCGATCTATATGTGGGAGCGGGAAACTATCTTTGGGACATGCTTTATTGAGGTCTGTGAAGTCGATGCAAACCCTATCCTTCCCATTCTTTTTCTTGACAACGACAGTGTTTGCTACCCATTCCGGGTATTGCACTTCTCTTATGGACCCTATCTTCAAAAGTTTATCCACTTCGTCATTTACTACTTTGGCTCGCTCCACTCCGAGCTTTCTCCTTTTCTGTTTCACCGGTTTGAAGCTTGGATCCACGTTTAGCTCGTGACAAATTATATTTGGATCTATACCAGGCATGTCTGCTGCTGACCATGCAAATGATGCTTTGTTTTTCCTTAAGAGTTCGATCAAAGCTTCTTTTATTTGGCCAGTCAAAGTTGCCCCAATTCGAATTTTCCGGTCCGGCTTGTCTTCTTCCAACACCACTTCGACTGCTACATCCTCTTTCTTCTGCCCGCTAGGAAATTTTGTTCTTAGTCCTTCTTTTGCGGGCTTCGTTAATTGCTATTGAATCTTCATACGGTGGCTAGCTAGATAACACGTCCGTGAAGCTTTTTGATCTCCCCGAATTGTTTCCACTCCTCTTGACGTTGGAAATTTGATACATTGATGATATGTAGAGGGGACTGCTTTCATTTGATAAATCCAGGGAGTACCGAGGATGATGTTGTAAGCTGCAGGCTTATCGAAGACAACGAAGTCCACGATCTTCGATACTTTTTTGGCAAGGACCGGTAGCTTGATTGTCCCGAGAGACATGGCTGATTCACTTGTGAATGCAACTAATGGAGACGGAGGCCCCACTATGTCTGCTCGGCTGATTCCCATTCTTTCTAGAGTACTTAAAAAGATCAAGTCGACCGAACTGCCTGTATCTATAAGGATCCTTGATACTTCGAAGTTGGCAACATCTAGGGTAATGACTAGAGCATCATCATGAGGCCTTTCGAGGTACCGGGTTTCTTCTTCATTAAATGATATTGATGCACCTTGAAAATCGACTTCTTCGCTTAAGCTTGCTTTGAGTAGGATATTTCGTCTATGTTTCTTGATGGAACTTATCGAATCTCCGCAAAATCTGGAACCTCCTAGAATCACATTGATCTTACCCTTCGAACTCCTTGGTTCTTCCTCGTTGGATAACCTTGGTCTTTTGGAATCTTGATCTTTGGAGTTTTCCTTTGCTTCGTGGTATTCCTTCACAAAATCTTTTATATCGAATTTGGAAAGATCTCCACTGGCCCAAAGCTCTGCGAGGTGCCTTTTAAGAACGCTGCAATCCTTGGTTAAATGTCCGGTTACTTTATGAATGTCGCAATATAGACTTTCATCACGGACCCAAGTGTTTGATCTTCCTTTCCCTTGGAATTGCTTTCCGACGGTACTGTTGAAGGGTTGCGACCCAAATTTCCTTGGTCCTTTGCTCTCCCTAGGCTCGAACTTCTTGGTAGGGATGGTGATCGCCGGCTTTTCTGGCTTATTTCTTTTGGCAAAACTTTCTTTTTCATCCTCTACCTCCATCCAGTTGTTCGCGCGGAAGAGTGCATCCTGAATTGTGTCTGGTTTGTGAAGTATTAAGTCTTCTTTAAACCTTGAATCATGTCGCAATCCTTTTCGTAGGGCAGATAAAGCTGATTGCTGCGAGATTCTTGGGAGCTTTGACAGCACTCCTTTGAACTTGGTGATGAAAACTCGAAGTGACTCACTTGACCCTTGCGATAAGTTCCAAAGATCGGCATCCGAAACGCTTTTATCCATAAGGATGGAATATTGTTTTAAGAATACGGCTGATAGTTCGTCGAAATTACTGATCGAACCCGGCTCTAATTGGGTGAACCACATTAGAGCTTGGCCACATAGATTCTCCGAAAAAAGCTTGCAGTAACCTGCGTCCTCATCAGCTTCATCCAATTCGACTCTTCCAGCAGCGATCAGAAAAGCTGCGAGATAGCTTTTTGGATCCTCCAATCCGCTGTAAGGGTCCACCTTGAGCTTCTGGGAATCTTTGATCCTCAAACTTGCAATTCGCGAGATGAAAGGTGTTCGCCTAGCTTCTTCAATGACTCGATTGATGTCTGGCTCCGAACTTGTAGCTTGATGAAATTTTGATTTCATTTCTTTTAATTCCTGGCTAACCTTCCTCATGGTCTCGAACTGGTCGAGGTTTTCCTGCTCGTACTGAGCTGCAAGTTGTTCTTCATCCCCGAGCTGTGTCTCTTCTTCCAACGTCTGAGCTACATTATTAGTATCACCGGGAGTTGTTTGTCCGCTGGTTTCATTTCGTGCAGCGGAACTTGGCGAGTTGAATATCCCTCTTCGGATTCCCATCAGGTTTCCTGCACTTAAAGAGCGAACACGAGTTTGTATAGTATTGACGTTTTGACTAAGAGATACCTGGGATGTTTGCAACGTATCGACGGCCTTTTCCACATCCGAGAACTTTTGTGATATGTCCGACATGGTTTGCTGCATAGCTTTGAGGGTTTCGGCCAATGATGTCTCAACGGCGTCTCCTCCGGACATTGTTGCTTATCTCGGAAGTGTGATAAAGAAAAAATCTGACCACTCAAGAATCCTATGTCCCCACAGACGGCGCCAAAATGTGGATGTCGGATTCACACACTCAAGTATTTTATTAAGTAGGAAAGATTATTCTTGAGGGACAAAAATGAATATGTAAAAACTTTATAAATTGCTACGAAAATTGCTATAGTATTTCTTTCTTCAGAGGAAGATCCCCTTTACATGGCCATTGGCCTTTATATTTATACATAGAGAAACGACATTAAAATGAGTAATTAAGTACAATTATTCCTTCTTAAATGTGTCCGTTTTGATTCCTTGACTTTAATGCTCAACGTTTGAATTTGAGTTGACTCTGATCTTCGTGGGCCTCGCCTTTTCGGCCCAAATGTCCTTGAACCGTCTTACCCGTGTCTTCTACACCGAACTCATGTCATAATGCAGTCACTTCGGATTCTCGAAGTGGTGATAACCACTTCGACCTTTCCTTCGGCTCATGGGTCCAATGAGCTTCATCCTTTATGGGCCATTATCTTGACTACGTGGCAATCTTTGGTTGGTCTCGTACTTCTGGTGCGGGATCCGACACCAACAATGGGTTATTTTCATGACGATAATACCCTTTCTCTCTTTGTTAGGAAAAAAAAAAAAGTCAAATATGCCCTCAATTTTTTTCGAAAAACGTGAAAAAAAACTTCGGAAATTTTTTTGGCTTTTTAAAAGTCTGCTGGATTCGTTATGACAGGTTTATTTTCAATGGCAGACTTATTTATCAAAGACAGATTTTCTGTGACAGATTTTTTATCTCTCACAGACTTAATTTAACAAGTTATGACATATATTTATTTTGTTGTAGTTTTTTTACTCCACTACAGACTTATTTTTTTATGACACCACAGACTTTCATCACTTTGACAGATTTATTAAAATTAGTGGCAGATTTATGTTTATAGTGGCCTCAGACTTTTTATTTTCATAAAAATATCTGTCATCAAGTGACAGATTTGTTTTTGAAAAAATAATTACTAGAATGACTTAGTAGTGATAACAGATTTTTTTAATGTTATGACAGTTTTTATTTTTTAAACAAAAAAACTGTCGAGTGATAGCAGATTTGTCATACAAAAAAAAATTGCTAGATTGACATACAATTGCAATTGAAATATTTCTGTGATGACAGATTTTATTTACATTACGACAGATTTATGATTAGTTCAAAAAAAACTGTCACATTACAACAGATTTAGTGATGAAAAAAGAAATTGTTGGAATGACTTCATATAGTGATGACAGATATGTCAGATATGTTTTAAGCAATGACAGATTTTAATTTTTATTCATATTATGACAGATTTTATATACCTATTTGATGACAGACTTTTCATGATGGACTACATATTTTAAGAATGACAAATCGTAAGTCTTCGTCGGAGTCGCGAAAGTGACTGAGTTTTAATCAATGAGGCTGAGAAAAAAAAAATGAGGCTGAGAAAAAAAACGTGAAAGGCAGTCGTAATTTAGGGCTAGTTGTTTTTGTTTTGTTTTGTTAGGGTTTTGTAATTCTAATTTAAATGTTATATTGTTTGATTTTTTTTTAAAGCCTAATAAAATTGAATTGGGTTTTTGGTCATTTTACCCAAAATTTGTGTTAGTCTAGTAAAGTACAAAACTAGGGTGTCAATCTAGTTATTAATCTCTAAATTTGAGTCAATCTGGGTAATTTTCAGTTGTTATTATTAGTAGATTATGATGGGGATTCATGGGAACCAATCCACTTAAAGCCTAAACCAGCAAGCAACAATAATAATTAGTAGCTGATGATAACTGAAACAAAAATGTTTATATATCTTGATGAATGGAAGATGAGAACTCAAATCCATTTTAAGAGGATCAGCCTCATCTTTCACAATATAAATCTTTAGCTGAGAGAAAATCTTTTAAACACTGAAGATTAATTAATCAAAATTGAGAAGCAGTCCTTCCTAATTTTCATGATATTCAAAACCTGTTTTTCATTACAAATGCAGCTCTTAGTTACTCAATAACGTCGGTTTAACCGAGAATTGCCCGTTCATTGCATACTCTGGAGCCATGTAACCGCTGCAACAACAATATATTTTTCGGTTTGTTTTTATCTTTGTAAAATGATACAATTAAAAGGGTACTTTTTTGGCAGCTTACTAGGTTCCTGCAACTTTGCTTGTAAACCCGGTCTGAGTTGTTTGGTCAGTATCAAACAACTTTGCCATTCCGAAATCCGCGATTTTCGGATTCATTGCATCGTCCAATAGAACATTGCTGGCTTTAAGATCCCTATGAATAATTTTGAAACGAGAATCTTCATGGAGATAAAGAAGACCTCGAGCAACACCCGAAATGATCCTATAACGTGTTTCCCACTCTAAGATCATTCTCCTATTAGAATCTGAGAAAGAAAACGATTAAATTAGATCATTCATCAGATAGAGATGCTTGTGTTAGGGTTTAGGGTTTTAACATACCAAATATGAAATGGTCTAGGCTTGTGTTCTTGAAGAACTCATAAATGAGAAGTCTTTCTTCTCCATCTAAGCAGAAACCTAAAAGCCTAACAAGATTACGATGTTGAAGTTTCGCAACCAATGAGACTGCGTTTATGAACTCATTTTCTCGTTGTTGTTATTTCATTGACAATCTTTTCACAGCTATCTCTTCCCCATTGTCAAGAACACCCTAGTGATAATTAAAACACATGTAAGAGATACTAAATCATCAAAAAATGTAATAAAGAACAATAAGAAACAATCAATATAATCACCTTATAAACAGCACCAAAGCGACATTCTCCAAGTTGGTTTTTAGGGGAGAAGTCATTAGTTGCTACTCTTATAGTATCAAAGTCAAGTTTCATTAGTTGTGCATCTTTAATCTTATTGTTTTCGACATCTTTGCCTGAACCAAAAGCAATAAACCCAAAAGATGTTCCAAGTTAAAACTCTTGAGAACATAGTTTCAACCTAAAGATTTAACTTTGAACTAAAATTTCCACCTTCCAGTCTCTGTTTTTTCTTTCTTCTATACCTTGTCAATAAGAAGTAAAGACAGACTACGATTACCGCAAACCCAACAACAGAGCCAACTGTCGCGATAATGATTTTTACTTTGTCTTCTTCTGCCAAATAAGAGAAAAATTTCAAGAAAGGAACAGTTGGACAAAAGAAACTAGTTGTAGATTACAAAGGCTAATAATCTCATTTTCTATAGATCAATAGATATGTAATGCAGAGTACTCTGTGTTTATACTTTTGTTTATGGTAAAACATAGTAGTAATCTGTTTGCCTAGTTCTGTTGGGGAATACACAGTATTTTTCAAAAGTAAAACATATTAATTGAGGTATAAATTCTAGGTTACAAAGGTCACACTAATTTTAGTTTACATAAATATCTAAATACAAGTAGCTAATGCAGAGTGCTCTGTTTTTGTTTATTTTTGAAACGGATTACTCTGTTTTACCTAGTGTTAATGGACCTATGGTTCTGTTTGCGAATCAGGCTCATACTCGGACTCGAGACGGAAGAATATCAAGTTACTCTCTATCTGAAACTTACAGCTGGGACTAAACCATCCGATCCCAACTCTGCCTTTTGTGGCGTTTCTTAAACCATAAAGGAGACACTTGTTGCAGTCTTTCTCAGTATGTAAGGCGAAGGGCCAGGACCATCTCCTTGAGCATACTTCCTCTTAGAGCCACCTGATGGAGCAACTTTTCTTAGTCGATCAAGTAACTTGCTCTGCAAGCGAATAAACTCGTTTCTATCTCCTGTGGCGTTGTTCGGGGTTTAACGCTTCCAAAACCGGAAACGTTTTGGGTTTTTTGAAAATTGGTTTGTTTGAATAACGAAATATACAGTTAGTGGTTAGATTCTTTGTTGCTTGGGCGATACATTTGAGACAATCTACTCGAAAGAGTACTCTATTGCAGAATCCGATGGCCTCGACTCGTTCTTGATCAGAGTCTGTTCCAACAGAGAGATTGTAGAAGCAATAAGTGTTGGAAGTGAGACAATGGATTGAAGAGACAAGATAGTTAAGATTTTTGGAGAAGGAGGAATTGGAGAAGTTGCTTTGTGGAGATAAACATAAGACCATCCTCATTGATGGGCTCTTAGGACAAATCTTATGGTAAGTGACATTTCTTATCACTAATAAAAGTCTCTTATTTAAGAAATGTTGTTGTGTTAAGTTGGGAAATAAGACGAGCAAGAAGAAGAAGAAGAAGTGTTGTAGTTGAGAGGAAGACCAAGAACAAGTCATGCTTAAACAAATTCAACGGAAAAGTCATGTGATGTGGAAACAAATTATAATATTTCTCCCAAGTTTTGTTGTGAGGCCGCGTTTATTGACTACATGAGTGGCCAAGAAAAACTTTTGTTTTTTATTTATGTTTTGATTTTTTTGTTCATTCGTTGAATAACAATATAAAAGATTCAGCGGTTTAGACAAAGAGAGAAAAAAAAAAAAAAGATGGCAAAAAAGGGTCCTTCGAGTTTGGGGATTGTCTTCTTGCTTTTACTAGCTCTCTTGGCCCCTTGGCGCATAAACTGTGTGTTTTCTTCTCGACAAGAGTTACATCCATGGCGTATCGACGGTCTCTATCAATATTTGTTTTTTTTTTTGCTTTCAAATTTTCTTTCTCATTAATGTATGTATTGATTATTTGAAATCAATATATCAGTTAATTTGGTCCTAAAACACAAATGGATTTTCTTAGGATGTCTAATCCAACAGAGAAACTGATTATCAATGGACTTCATTTGATATGGGTTTTGTTTTTCCGTTTCAATTATTATATTTTAAATTTAAAAGTTTCAAAGAAGTTAAAATTTCAATTTATTGATTTCCTTATCGGTTTTTATTTAATTATTGTTTTGATATCAATTGAAAAAAATGAAACCAAATCAGTTCAATTGTTGATACAATTTAGATTTTGGTTCAGTTTGGATCAACAGTAAAAAGGATCCTACACTATTTTGAGTATTTTCATTAAATTACTACACTAATTTTAGTTAGCATTTAATAAATTATGTGTTTTCTTTTTGTTATAAATTACATAGGAGAGAGAAGGAAGCTAATACCAGTATCAGCATCATGTAGTCTAAGGGCTCTCGGTCGCGGCGGTGGTTGTCGGGATGGTGGAGGTCCACGTCCTCCGAGAGCATCATGTAGTCTAAGGGCTCTCGGTCGCGGCGGTGGTTGTCGGGATGGTGGAGGTCCACGTCCTCCGAGACGATAGTTTCCTCGCTCGCTGTGATTTGGGATTGTCGTTGGTCTACTGTCTACACTCAGTATAAAACTGCTTCAGTTCTACCAATAAGTTGCCTTTCCAAAGAGCTGTTTAATTAGTATTGTTTTGGCGAAAAAAAAAAATATTTGTTTTTAGTTCATAAGCATATGTAAGATAATGTGATATTTAGGGGAGACATTGTTACAAGAACTTATCGAATGTTGCGATCTTCCCTCTCCAATGCTAGTCCTCGGCGTTCGGTTATCGGTTCGGTTCCATTTGGTTTCGGTTATTTCGCTTTTAAAATTTAGTATTCATTCAGGTATTTTAAAATTTCGGTTTAGTTTCGGTTCGGTTCCGATTCTTTCGGTTTTAAAATTTGGTATCCATTCGGTTATTTTGCTTTGAATATTTAGGTTATTTTTAGGTATTTTTCGGTTATTTTTGAATATTTTTACTATTTTTATATATTTTTCCAGTATTTTTGATTATTTGGTCTATAAATAAATAAATAACTAATATTTTTGAAAATATAATTATATTTCGGGTATTTTTACTTACCCAAGATATTTCGGTTCGGTACTGAATCGGTTACGGTTTTTTCGGTTATAGAATTTAGTATCCATTCGGTTATTTTCAAATTTTCGGTTCGGTTGATTTTTTTTGCTTCAGTTTCGGTTCAGTACATTTGGTTCGGTTTATTTGCCCAGGCCTATCCAATGGAATTTGACAACCACTTTGGAAACTTATTTGACTCATTAAAGCTTTCTTCATCGGTAAGCATATGAATGCTACAGCAACCACAATTCCACAGCATTGTAGTGCCCACTTGGTGACTATTTCTGCATTTCTTACACATGATTCAAGCAAATAGGAAAAAATGGTGGTAGCAAGCAAGAACAAGAGTGGCCTAGTAACTCAAAATTTCATTAACAGTCTCACTGAATCTGTGCTATGGGTAAAAACAATTTCCCAGTTGATATTACTATGCATCAGTCTGCCATGATGCAAAAGTAAAAAATGTTTACCAAAATGAGGGAAATAGAAACAGTTCCCAAGTCCTTTTTAAATATTTCTTTCTTTATATGCTTCTTTTCACTTTTTGTTAGTCTTCTTCCTCACTATCCGACCAAACCTACATAGACATCAGCAAAAATACCTAAAGATTATTAGTTGACATAAAGCTTTACTAAGTGCAGTTTTCTGAGATTATCAACAAATCTAATTCGACAGATATAGGCTTACCCTAAATGAAGTAGAGCACCCTATACGAACATTTTGCGGTACTGCTTTTTCTCTTCGTTGTCTCTAAAGGCGATCTGCACATAAGATTATTAACGTCAGCTCAAAGACTTTTGCGCTAGAAGTCACTGCAAAAAAATCCTCGGGTTCTTTAACTGCATACCGACCTTTTTCATAACAGCAGCATATTCTTTCTTGATACCAGCTGAAAATCAACTCACAGAATCAAGCACGTAAAAAAAATGTTAGTTAGATTTCTCTCACGACATATCTAGGTGTGTAGTACTGTATTGATACATTAATAATGGTGAACCAAACAAGTCAAACCACAACTAATAGATGCTTGATGAATCACTCACCGTCATTAGGTTCGAATTGAAGAGCTTTCTCAAGGCTTTCAGCAGCAGCATCGACGTTATTAAGAGCCATGTATGCCTAACATTACCAACAAACGCAAATAAGAAATAGACACCATCTTCCTCTCATGAGAAATCCATAATTTTTGCTATCGCGGTCTAGGTTCTAGAAAACTGTCGAACAATAATAAGTACCTGGCCTTGTCGAAACAATGCTTTAACATTGTTATCTTCATCACGCATAGCAAATTCAGTGTCCAACAACGCTCCTTTTGCATCTCCGAATTTGAGTTTGCAGGCCTGCCACAACAGCCAGTTACAATACAATGAGATGACACTAGTAAAAAAAACAGCTATACAGGGGCAAAAAAAGCAATTTAGTTGGACTAGTGAAAACACTGGCAACGTAAACAGAGATGCAAACAATAATTCAAGAGCAATGATTAATATGTCCCACAAGCATAATCTCAGAGAATATTATCTTGGAATTCTGTTAATGTCAAGGTCAACAACCTACCCTACTTCTTTCCCAAGAAAATAATCAAACAGCAGAAACCAACATAAATGACAGGTCTGCAGTGTATCCCACTTCAATATTTAGTTCACAACAGATTTTACAATTGCCTATCATATTATCGACAGAGCAGCTCATCCGTAAGAATTAAGCAGATTCAACAAAAAAATATCAATGTCAAAAACCCGACAGAGTAAGAAAATTAGGTTGTTTTGGATAAACCAACAGACTCCAAAGACAATCAAGCTTCAGATGGTACTTAAAGCATGCAAACACACATATAAGTTATACATGTTCCACTTACAACAGAAGATATTAACAAGGATGTAGCTTAAAAAAAGTGTAAAGGCATGAACTTACAGCACTATTAGTGAAGATCTGCGACTTTGTCTTACGCAAGGCAGTACTCGTCTCTGCATAATCCCAAGTAGAGAGTGAGTGGAAGAGATTGGTATGTATAGTACAGAGATGCAGTAAATGGAAACATATATATAGAGAAAAACTGATTAACCACCTTCATCAATGCCCTCTTTCTCCCAGCAAATATCCAGATAGCGTAAAGCCTTACGGTACTTTCTAAGAGCCATCTTATAGTCTTGTTTCTGAGAGTAAATCAAAGTAAAAAAACAGATCAGATTCAAAGAAATGAAAATATGGAACAGACGAACATATATTATTCAATTTAAAACAATGGAAAAAGCACCTTAAAGTGCTCATTCCCATGAGCCTTGACAAAATCAACAGTCTCCATCCACCAAGATAACTCAGCCGGGCCTTCATTTAGATCAATAGGCCAGTCAGGGTACACATCACCGTCCTTGAAAAAGTCACATATCCCATCATCCGCGCCCTCGGAGATTTCTCCACAGTCATGAATCACAACATCCTGAGAAGGACAAGACTGTTCCTCTATCGTAACATGCTCAATTGACCGAACAACACCCATTCCTTTCGTAACCCTTCCAAACACAACATGTTTCCCATCTAAATGAGCAGTGCGGGTAGTTGTGATGAAAAACTGAGAGCCATTAGTGTTGGGACCAGAGTTAGCCATAGAGAGCATCCCTTTCCTCTCATGTTTCAGCTCAAAGTTCTCATCATCAAACTTCAAACCGTAGATAGATTCACCACCAGTACCATCATTAGCTGATATGTCCCCACCTTGAATCATAAACCCCTTGATAACACGATGAAATCGATTCCCCTGACAACACATATACACAAATACCATAAATATATCATCCTATAGTACAAATTTCATACCTAAAGTTTTGATCTTTACCTCACCATTACCAACTACAGTAACCTAATCGCAATACTGAAACAAACTCAGAAGCTATTCAGCAATAAAGACCCATTAAACCTCAAATCATAAGCATTCAGAACCATTCTATAGTACAATTGCATCCTAAAGTTTTGATCTTTCCTTAATATACCTCAAACCCTAAATCAAAGAAACACCAAATACCCATTTCAACATTTCATACACAAGAGGGTCTAAACAAAGATATAGAGAGAAAGAGAGAACCTTGTAATGGAGAGGGACACCAGTATTTGGACCTAAACCCTTTTCTCCAGTACAGAGTAATCGAAAATTCTCAGCGGTTTTGGGAACAACATCATCATAAAGCTCAATAACAATCCTTCCTTCAAGCTCACCACCAATGCTAATGTCCATGAAACACTTTGACCTACCCATCTTCTTCTTCTTGCTCTTCTGCTTTCTTGAAACCGAAACAGAGACGAGACAGAGAGAAAGAATCGGAGGAAGAGACAAAGAACGTTGTGTATCTCTCTGAGTCTCAGTAGCTTCCGTTTCTAAAAGACTGTAGACGGAGACTTGTCTCTCTTAAACGCAGAAATCAAAACGACAGAGAAAAGAAAACCCTAGGACCCACTTTCTTCCTCCAACAAATTTTGTCTCTTTTTATTTTTATTTTATTTTTTAACAATTTAGAAGAAAAAAATGTACTATTTATTTATTACTCGCTGCCAAATTTTTTTTTAAAAATAAATAAATTTATTACTCGTCCCTTCGGGTACATTCCATATACTATAAGAGTGGATAGTAGGTGATTACCCACTATGGCCACTACTACACTACACATTAAATATTTTGTTTTATTATCTTTTTTTATAAAAAAAAATTATTTAATTTCTTCAAAAATATTGTAGTATCAGGTATTTATTTAAATACATAAATATATTTTAAAGGACTCAAGCAACTACATATTCTTGAGGGAAATTTTTTTTACCATTAAATTTTGAAAGTGATTCCAACTTACAAATTATATATTTAATGTTTTATTAGACTTGTAGAACAAATGCACTGAAAAACATCCAACCAGTGTTACAATTGTAGAGAAGAACTTAATGAATAATGATGAATTTCTTCAACTGGTTTGGTTGAATCTAGTTTTTGATTTTGTGTTGATGCATTGCCTATTGATTCAGAAGGAGGTTTCAAATGATCTTTCAAGTCCTCTAACACGTAAGGCTCTATTAGGTTCCAGAACAAAGCTGAGTTTGTTCCCTGAAGTCCAATCCAAAAGATTTTTCCTTTCTTCTTAACTCGACATTCCATAGATTTGGCTCTAAGAGCCTTTACTACCTTCTCAACACCTTCTAGACTTCCCTTCAATCTCAAGATAATGTCTCCTGATGATGTTTTAAAGCCGCTGTACATGTACCAATACGCGAGTGAGTGTGGTGAGAGCCACCGATGAATCAGGTTTGGAATCTCTGGTTGACCCTTGGGCCAGAAATGTTCGGCGTAAAACCCGAAGTATGAATGGGGAACGGAGTAGAATTCGAACGGTATAATATCCTCTTGGAAATTGCTTAAAGGATGCAACCACTCGCGGAACTGGTCATGTATGTGTTGTTTAAGAATTAGATGAGCCTGAGAATTCTCTCTGAATTCAAATCTGATCATGTGGCTCTTCTTCTCTTTGTCTGATTCGATTTGCAAGCCACCTAACAGCAAACCTACCAATACCTCGCGCTGTTCTTTGCTTAGCTTCATGCTTAACGGTTTCTTCACCTCTTTTTTCTTCAAGCTCAGGATGTAATCAAGCTTTTCCATAAGCAATGGTTCGATTTCGTATTTCTTCATTCTCATCAGATCATATATTCTCTCTGCCTGCACTTGTTTTCCAGAATCTAAGTATCCTTTTAAAAGGTTGTTGCACGATCTAGCATTCACATTGATTGTCCCGTTGTTTTTCATTTCATTGAAGACATCCCCTGCTTTCTCAAGGTTGCCGATTTTAACCAATGAATCCAGATATATGTTATATATAGTCTGGCTAGGTTGGCATTTCTCCAAGCACTCAACAAAAGCCATCTCCAACTTCTCATGTAAACCCAAATCGAAGTACATTTTGGCTATTTCGATGTATGATGGTAGAAGCGGCTTCTTCCCGCTTTCTTCAAACTCCTTCAAGAGAGTTTCCACAAATTCCACTTGCTGGACTTTACATAGAACCTCAATGATTTTGTGGTAACCAGACACAGTTGCACCACCTAACTGCTTCTCCATCTCCCTGAATATCTCCAAAGCTTTCGCAAAATCACCTACTTTCGAATAAGCTTCCATTTTGTACACAAACGCCTGAGAAGGTATACCACAATCTAAATCAAGCAATTCAAGCCACGTCCTCTCAACTTCTTCCACACCTCCCTCCTTTGCATAAGCTCTAAGTAACGAGACCACAACTTCTTTACTCTCCTGAAAACCTGCCTTCATCATCTCTTCTCTTAGAAAGTTAATCCTGTCTTTGTCAACTTCCTCTTGGCAACTATGCAGCCAGATTAATCCGCTATAGATATCCTTCTGAACCTCAAGCCCTGTTGTCACAACATTGTGAAAGATAAACTCTGCTTGCTTAAGCTGATCATTCAAAATCCCTCCTCGTTTGCTTATCAAAGCTCTAAATAAAGAATTATGTAGACTAAGACGCGGTTTGTAACCTCCAAGTTGAATCATTCTATTGTAAACGCTACACGCTTCCTCGAGACAGCCTTCGACTGATAAGCTACTTAGATATGCAACTACAAGAATATGAAATGTAGATTCACTAGGAACACGCCCTTGATTCATAATATCATCAAATACCTCTCGGCATTTCGTAAATTTCCGTTCTTTGCCCAAGTAATCAGCTAGCTTCGTCACTAACCCGAAATCAAACCGGTACCAATTCTGCTGTGTCATCCATCTATACACCTAAAAGATCAAAACTTTCAACACAAATCCATTGATAATCTTCTAAAGATTGATGATTTGTTCAAAAAGGTTTTACCCTGAATCCAGTTTCGTTCTCACGAATCCGCATACAATGAACAGCGATGTAAGTAGCATCTTCTTGACGAACCCATTTCTTCTGAGCATTCAATAGCCTCACAAGCGTCACGGCCTTATGCGTCGGAACTTCTTTACACAGCCACGCTAGCTTCGACCGTCGCCATTCCTCCGGCAACTCTTCCAATTCTCTAACTTCAACCTCCGTCTCTACTCTACGAGTCGTAACATTCCTTATATCGTTCCTAGCAGACTCTACATCACCGAAATCGTTGGCTTCGCTGCTTCCTTCTTTCGATTCTGTAATGCCTGTAAGGTGTTCGACGAAAGTCCCGCTTCGTTGAGCAGCGGAATTAGCCGTGAAAAGTGGTGGAGTTCGCGTAGAAGAGTGAGAGAAGAATTGGGTTTTGTTTCCATGAACTGTGTGGATAGAGAGACAGCGGAGAGAGCGACGAGAGTAGCTGCTGCGGTGGCGGATGAGGGAGAAGGAAAGGGAACGGAGGAGAGTTGAGCTGGAATTGATGATGATGTTAGGGTTAGAGGAGAGAGAGGAGAGAGAGGAAATGTTGAAGGTTGTGACGGAGACGGCGGAGGAGGAGGAAGAGGCGACGGAGAGTGATGAAGAGAAGTCGCAAGCTCCGGTAACAATCATTGTTGCATTGTGGCCGTTAGTTTTTGTCAATGCCTAATCTACTTTTTTTTTTTTTTTTTTTTTTTTATTCTTTAGATTTTAAAATTTTATTTAAGGTCGTTTCAAATTTTTTTTTTTTTGGTGAGTAGGTCGTTTCAAATTTTGTAGAGATCATGTTCGAAACAAAAAATTATGATCTTGTTGTACAAAACTATTTTTTTCGTTAATTGTTACTATAAATCTTATCACAAATTTAATATTTACAAATTATCCCTATTCTAAAAATCTCCGTCTATCCCGATTACTCCCCGCTTAATCGCTAGGTCCACCCACTATAAAAAAAAGAGTGTATTGTATCACTTAATTTGTATCACAAAACTAAATGATATTACTTTAAATTACTTATTTATAAATGAAGCAAATATATATTACTTAACATCAATTATATTAATTGATGTAATAATTAACTAATTTTACATCAATTAAATAAAATTGATTGAATTTTTATTAGTTTGCATCAACTTTAAAAAATTGATACAAAATATATATTTACATCATTTAGATAATTAATCTATCTATTAATATTTGGTAAAATCATTTCTCAAAATGATATAAATCTTACAACAATAGAAACTGATGTAATTTACCAAAAAAAAAAAATAGAAACTGATGTAAAATTGTATTAAGGAGGCATTTTTAAATTATCCCACATTGACAACTTCTTTAAGGAGGGATGAGAATCCATCCTTTATAAATAACTAGATATGGACCCGTGCGTTGCACGGGTTGCTGGTCGAAATTGTCACTTATTTTTATAAAGTTTAACTAAAATTATATAAACAGCTATGTTTTAATTTTAGAAAATGCAACATTTTCATTATTTTTTAAATAGATTTATTATGCATAACGCACAATATAAAACACAATTTGTAGTTATTTTATACTAATTATTAAATCATCTAATATAAATCTTGGTCTATTTATCACCAACACCACCACTACCGCCTCTTCTCATCTTTTCCAACTGATCTTATTTCTCCTCCTTTATTTTCTCTAGCATCGAGCCGAGCCTCTTTCCGACAACAATTCTAGTCTATGTCCATTGCCGTTCATAATTTCTTAATTTGCCTCAATCGCCATATATTCTTTGGATCTAAATATAACATCCTATTTTTAGAAAACCATTGTAATTCAAAGTATTTATATATATATATATATATATATATATATATATATATATATATATATATATAAATGACATGATATATTTCTAATAAATGATAAATAATTTTTACATAATTCATGTTGTTCTTAAAGTCAATCTATCACCATATCCGTAACCATACACCACCACCATCGTCACTTCCATTAACAATCACATGCTACTCCTATTTCTTTTAGTATGATAGGCTATTATATTTAATGACATTGTTTTTTCCTCTGATTCTAGGTGGATGTCTCTCTTTCGTCGTCAAAATTCTAGTATTGATTTTCTTTATTTTTAGATTTCCTGTTATTAGTGTTTTTTTTTTGTTTTCTAAATCCTAATTACATGTATGTTTTGTCTTTTGTTTGAAGGCTATTTAATCGCTGAAAAATATTAGTTTCTAAAGGTTTAGTTTCTAAAGGTTTTTTTTGACTCAATGCTATTTCCTTAATTATTTTTTAGTCAAAGGTTAGTTACTAATATTATCTTAAAAGTAATTTATGACCAAAAAAAGAGAGGAAAAACTTTACTAATAGAATGAAATTAAAGAAATGATAGTGTTTCTCAAGAAATTAGTTTGCTTGGTGAGAATGAGACAATCTATTTTTTTCTGTAGAGGTGAGTATTTACAATCCTTTTTCTTATATGATTAATAAATTATATAATTTACTTAAAAAAATTATCCTATTCTTAAATCTTTTTTTTTTGTACAGTTAGTAACTTATAAATAAAACGTTTAGCATTATTTTATAATTTCTATTTTTATGAACAATACACACATAATTTCTTTATATATACATATACTTTCCTTATAATAATCTTTTTATATTATGAAACTCTTTAAATTTATAAATTTGTTATAATTATCTTTTTACAATATTTAATTTGTTAAAACCAAATTTTTGTTTGCCATATGACAAAATCTCTTATGGAAATATAGGTATAATTTCCTTATACTTTTTACATTTAAAACTATTTAAATTTATAATTATCTTTTTTCTTTTTACTTATTAAAAAGGAAATATTTATTTGACATATGGCAAAATCTAAGATTGATAGATTTGACACGTGTCACGAACACGTGAGTTATTAACTTTGAAAACCATACTTTATATAATAACATGTAACTCATTTGCCAATAATTATGTATAGTGGTCTCACGAAAACTAAAGTCAAATAATTTATTTGAAAGATATTGTTGACGTTTAGATTAATTCTTAGAATAGGTAATTTTAAAATAGTTTTATTATTAAATAATAAAATAATTATTATAAATGTTACAATTATTAAAATCACTGTTGAAATTTGACACTAGTTTTAGTATCACTTATTTATAAATGATGAAACATTAACATCAATTATTATAACCGTTACAAATATCAACATCATTTATACAAAGTGATTTAAAAAGGTAACATCATTTTTTGTAATTGATACAAAAATTAACATTAATTATAACAACTGATGCAAATATTATATATAATTACATCAGTTGTCAACAAAATGATATAAATTATTTACATCATTAATTTTTAAATCATTTACTTAAGTGATATAAAATTCTTTTACATCAATTTTAAGTAATACAAATATTCAAAATAAATGATATAAACGATTTTTTTTTGTAGTGACCCTATCCGCCTCGATTAATGACTAATCCACTAAAGAAAGCAGTTACCCATTACTCTCTGATACGAACTCCCAAAGATTGCACACTCTTGTTGGTATTGAAATGGATAGATCCTTAGATGAATAAGGCGGGGAAAGTGAATGGCTGCGTCGAGGGCTATGATCGGCACTCGGTAAACCTGGTTTGAACCGTAGGCTAACCACCTAAGGAACGGTTGTGACTCTTCGGCTAACCACCTTGGAATCGATTGAGATCAAGAGGCTAACCACCCAATGATCGAAGTGATTTCGTTGGCTAACCACCAAAGAGATCGAAAAAGTTCACAAAGAACAAGAGAGAAACTTCTCAAAAAGATTTTAGATAAAAGATGATTATTGAAATGAAAGGATTACATGAGTTTATAAGAAGAAGAATGAGAAGAGGCTAGTCATCAAGACTACCTTGAAAATGAAAACAAAGACTAAGACCAAAGACTAAAATAAATTAGAGTTCGAATGACCCTTGGATTCCAAGTTGGCGAGAATGTTCCATGGGTTTGGTCATGTCCTTTTGATTTATTTCCAACCATAATATAAATGCAATTCACATGAGTTTGGACCGTTCATGGTAAGCATAAGTCATTGCCTCGTTAAAACCTCTACTCGGAAAACCCATTGGGACAAAACCGAGTATAGGAAAAAGAGTACAACAACTTAGCTTGCGGCCAATCTCAAGATGAATCCACAAATGATATTGAGGTGAAGGTGCATTGCGTAAGTTGGTCTTCCTCCTTGTTCCTAACGTTGCCAAGTACTTTCCAAACAGCTCCGGCTAGCTTCCTTGTCTTGGATCGCGTCATGGGGCCTTCGGGAACGATCAATGCTTCCTCGGGAACCTCATCCAAAGCTTGCGTATCCATGATCATATCATCCCACTCCTCTTGAAAAGGATTTGTCCTCAAATCGACTCCATCTGCAATAAAAGGAATGATATCAGCAATGTTGAAGCTAGAGCTAACAGAATACTTACCTTGGAGATCAATTTTGTAAGCATTATCATTGACCTTCTCCAAAATAGTAAATGGTCCATCAACTCTTGGCAAGAGTTTAGACTTCCTTTCTTCCGGGAACCGCTCCTTTCTCAAGTAAATCCAAACAAGGTCGCCGGGTTCAAACGTCTTTTTGTTCCGACCTTTGTTGGCTTGCTTGCGGTATTGCTCGGTTTTATGCTCAATGTTTTGCTTTGCCTTTTCATGCATTAGCTTGACCAGCTCAGCCTTTTTCTTTCCGTCCATACTTACACGCTCACTCAAAGGTAAAGGAGTTAGATCAAGAGGTGTAAGCGGATTAAAGCCATAAACAAGTTGAAAAGGAGAAAAACAAGTAGTAGAATGCACGGCATGATTATATGCAAACTCTACATGTGGTAAACAATCCTCCCATGACTTAAGATTCTTTTTGATCACGGTTCTCAAGAGTGTCCCTAGAGTCCTATTAACCACTTCGGTTTGTCCATCGGTTTGCGGATGACAAGTAGTAGAGAAACAAAGCTTAGTTCCTAGCTTAGACCATAAGGTCTTCCAAAAATAACTCAGAAACTTTGTATCCCTATCCGAGACTATGGTCCTAGGCATTCCATGCAGACGGACAATCTCCTTAAAGAATAAGTCAGCAATGTTAGATGCATCATCAGTTTTATGGCAAGGTATGAAATGTGCCATTTAAGAAAACCTATCGACCACAACAAAGACCGAATCTCTACCATTCCTAGTCCGAGGTAAACCTAAGACAAAATCCATCGAAATGTCGGTCCATGGTGCACTAGGAATCGGTAAAGGAGTGTACATACCTTGGCCTTGGCTTTTTGATTTAGCGAGCTTACATGTGGTGCATCGGCTGCAAATTCGTTCAACATCACGCTTCATGTGCGGCCAAAAGAAATGATCTTGCATAATGGAAAGAGTTTTGGTCACGCCAAAGTGTCCCATCAAGCCTCCTCCGTGTGCTTCCCTAACAAGAAGATCTCGCAAAGAAGAGTTGGGAATGCAAAGTCGATTTTCATAAAACAAAAACCCATCACTTCTAAAGTACTTTCCTTTAGCAAACTTTTCACAAGTAAGGAATACTTCCTGGAAGTCTGGATCGGTTGCGTATGCTCCCTTGATCATCTCAAATCCGAGAATCTTGGCATCGAGAGTCGAGATCAAAGTGTACCTCCGAGTTAGAGCATCGGCCACCACATTCTCTTTGCCTTGCTTGTATTGGATCACGTATGGAAAGGTTTCCACGAACTCCATCCAACGGGCATGTCTCTTGTTCAACTTTTGTTGGCTCTTTAGGTGCCTAAGTGATTGATGATCGGTGTGGATCACGAACTCCTTCGGCCAGAGATAGTGTTGCCACGTTTGGAGTGCACGGACTAAGGCATAGAACTCCTTATCGTACGTCGGGTAGTTGAGAGTAGCTCCTCCGAGTTTCTCACTAAAGAAAGCAATTGGCTTCTTCTCTTGCATGAGCACGGCTCCTATACCTACACCAAAAGCATCGCATTCAATCTCAAATGTTTTCATAAAATCAGGTAGAACGAGAAGAGGGGCGTGAGTAAGCTTGTGTTTTAGGAGTTGGCAAGCGTCTTCTTGAGCTTGTTCCCACTTAAAGCCCACGTCCTTCTTGATCACTTCGGTTAGTGGTGCGGCAATGGTGCTGAACCCGAACGAACCGTCTATAGAAACCGGCTAAACCGTGAAAGCTTCGGACCTCACCAACCGTCTTAGGACTCGGCCAATCTTGGATCGCCTTGATCTTGCTCTCATCGACCTGTATGCCCTGTGAACTCACAACAAAACCTAGAAACACCACGTCATTTGAACAAAAAGAACACTTTTTAAAATTGCCAAAGAGGCGTTCCTTCCTAAGCACGTTCAACACCTTTCGCAAATGCTCCACATGTTCGTCCAAGGTCTTGCTATAAACCAAGATGTCATCAAAATAAACAACAACAAAGACACCTATAAACGACCTAAGAACATGATTCATAAGACGCATGAAAGTACTAGGTGCATTCGTTAGACCAAACGGCATAACAAGCCACTCATATAATCCGTGCTTAGTTTTGAAAGCGGTTTTCCACTCATCACCTTCCTTCATCCGGATTTGGTGATATCCACTTTTCAAATCAATTTTAGAAAAGACACTAGACCCATGAAGTTCGTCCAGCATGTCATCTAGCCTAGGAATTGGATGGCGATACTTTACCGTAATATTGTTGATGGCTCGGCAATCAACACACATCCGCCAAGATCCATCCTTCTTGGGCACAAGTAATACCGGAACGGCGCATGGACTCATACTTTCTCGGATATGACCCTTCTCCAAAAGTTCACCGACTTGTCGTTGGAGCTCCTTGGTTTCAACCGGGTTGGTTCGGAAGTGTTGCTCCGGGAACAAAGTCTATTTGATGTTCTATCCCACGAATGGGAGGTAGACCACCTGGACTATCTTCCGGAAAGACATCACTATATTCCTGCAAAAGAGATATCACATTGCTCGGGAGATCCGGCTCGGGGTTAGTCATGAGAGCATCTTTAAAGACAAGCAACACAAAAGGTTGCTTAGTAACAAGAGCATGATTAATCTCACTCGGCCTCACAAAAAGAGTTTCTTGCCTCACGGGTTTACTCTCAAAGGCATTTAGCGGGGTTTTTCTCGAACTCTCACTCTCATTTTTAGTAGAAGAAGTGTTTAGGGGATCACTCACAATGTTCTTTCCTCGGTTTTGCTCAAGCTTGAGCTGGTCTAGATACACCTCATGTGGTGACATAGGTGCAAGAGTGATCTTCCGTCCTTGGTACTCAAAGGAATACTTGTTAGTGTACCCATCATGAACCGTCCTTCGATCGTACTGCCATGGTCTTCCAAGTAGAATGTGACCAGCTTCCATGGATAACATATCGCAAAGGATTTCATCCTCATATCGGCCAATAGACAAAGATACCAAAACTTGATGTGTCACCGTTTGTTTTTGGTTACTCAACCATCTTAGACTATACGGCCGTGGATGTTTCTTCATCTCCAAGTTTAGTTTCTTCACCAAAGTCATGCTAGCTACATTAGTACAACTTCCGCCATCGATAATTAGGCTACATACCTTATCTTTGATATGGCATCGCGTGTGGAACAAGTTTTCCCGTTGTTCGTCTTCTAGACTTTGCTCTTGAGAAAGAAGAACTCGTCTTGCCACAAGTAACTCTCCTTTAACCGCATGTTCCTCATCGTCATCATAGATTGGTGCGGAGTCATAGTCCTTCTCATCTTCGGTCACGATCTCGCCGCTATCTAGCATCAACATGGCGCGCTGGTTTGGGCACTTGTTCGCATAATGACCTTTGCCTTTACACCTGAAACATTCTATGTCACGGTTACGAATAGAAGTAGAAGCCTCGGTCTTACCCTTGTGGTCTTGACTTGAAACGTTAGGCTTGAGTTCCGATTTTGGCTTGGAATCGGTGCGGATTTGGTAACTTGGCTTCTCGCTTTTAGGGTAACTTGGCTTGGTTGAGACGCTCTTTCTCCTAAGTTGCTGTTCCACGAGAATGGCCTTGTGCAACATCTCCTCTATGGTGTCATAAGTTTGCATCTCCATACGATCTTGTAATTCTCGATTCATTCCGGATAGGAATCGGGCCATTGTTGCATTACGGTGTTCATCTACATCGGCTTTGAGCATGAGTTTCTCCATTTCTTGGAAATAATCTTCCACATTCCTACTTCCTTGAGATAGCCTTCGTAGTTTTTGGTGCAATTCTCGTTGGTAATGGTTCGGAATGAACCGTCTTCTCATAAGTATCATCATCTCTTCCCAAGTCTCTACAGGATTTTCTCTATTTCGCTTCCTGTTAGTCACCAATTGATCCCACCAGTCAATAGCATAATCATGAAATCCAGTGGCTGCTAACCTGACTTTCTTGCGATCGGAAAAGTGTTGACAATCGAAGAGTAGGTCGATCTTTTTTTCCCACTCAAGGAAAGCATCGGGATCGTTTTTCCCATGGAATGGTGGAATGCGTAGCTTCAAGCCGCCAAGATCATTTTCATTTCTTCCTCTGGCCGGTGGTTGCCTATCTTGTTCCCCATCGGTGAAGTCGTGAAACGGATTGTCGTATGGCTCCATTCGTTGTTGTTGTTGGTTTCGCCGGTGTTGCCTATGTCTAGGCGGTACTCGATGATGTCTTTGATGAACACTTCCGCCCGATCCTTGACTCTCCGCCGAGTTATTTCCTCTTTCATGGCCATGGTTAGTTCTTTCATCCCTTTCTCGTCCAACAGCAAGAGTAGCCATTTGGTCTCTCATTTCGTCTAGCATTGTGGACATGGCTTCCATTTGGCGGGCCATTTCGGCTTCTCTTTCCTTACGTGAAAAATTGCTTCCATTGGACATTTTTCCTCGCAAAAAGAACAAACACGTTAGTAAAAAAAATATTCCTCACAAGTGTTTCGCTCAAGTGTTTCTCACAACCCTCACAATATCCTCACACACACACAAGAAGTTCTCCCCGGTTCTTAAGAAACTAAATCGAAACAATTCGATGGTAGCGTCAAAAACCAAATCGTCAAACTAAGGTAGATAGATAGATAGTGAAGAATTTCTTTAACCAAATCGTTTTTTTTTTTTTTTTTTTTTTTTGAAAGATCTTTTGCGATTTCTCTTTTTTTTTCTTTTTTTTTTTTTTTTTTTTTTTGATCTTCGATTTCCTTTTTTTTTTTTTTTTTGAATTGGTTTCTTACAAAAGATAGAAAGAAAAGATATAGAATAAAGAAATGAAGAGATATAGATTGCTTAGAAAATACCGATATTCAAGAGCGTGGCTCTGATACCACTTGATACGAACTCCCAAAGATTGCACACTCTTGTTGGTATTGAAATGGATAGATCCTTAGATGAATAAGGCGGGGAAAGTGAATGGCTGCGTCGAGGGCTATGATCGGCACTCGGTAAACCTGGTTTGAACCGTAGGCTAACCACCTAAGGAACGGTTGTGACTCTTCGGCTAACCACCTTGGAATCGATTGAGATCAAGAGGCTAACTACCCAATGATCGAAATGATTTCGTTGGCTAACCACCAAAGAGATCGAAAAAGTTCACAAAGAACAAGAGAGAAACTTCTCAAAAAGATTTTAGATAAAAGATGATTATTGAAATGAAAGGATTACATGAGTTTATAAGAAGAAGAATGAGAAGAGGCTAGTCATCAAGACTACCTTGAAAATGAAAACAAAGACTAAGACCAAAGACTAAAATAAATTAGAGTTCGAATGACCCTTGGACTCCAAGTTGGCGAGAATGTTCCATGGGTTTGGTCATGTCCTTTTGATTTATTTCCAACCATAATATAAATGCAATTCACATGAGTTTGGACCGTCCATGGTAAGCATAAGTCATTGCCTCGTTAAAACCTCTACTCGGAAAACCCATTGGGACAAAAGCGAGTATAGGAAAAAGAGTACAACAACTTAGCTTGCGGCCAATCTCAAGATGAATCCACAAATGATATTGAGGTGAAGGTGCATTGCGTAAGTTGGTCTTCCTCCTTGTTCCTAACGTTGCCAAGTACTTTCCAAACAGCTCCGGCTAGCTTCCTTGTCTTGGATCGCGTCATGGGGCCTTCGGGAACGATCAATGCTTCCTCGGGAACCTCATCCAAAGCTTGCGTATCCATGATCATATCACTCTCCGTCTAATCCGATTACTTTCCGCCTAATCCGATTACTCCCCGCCTAATCTTACATATTCCGATTATTCTTAGATTGCAAGTATAAAAAAAAATTTATTTTTGTTATTCAATCTTTTGAATTGGGAGTTTATGATGTTTTACAATAACTTATGTTCAAATTTTTATAAAAATCATAAATTTTTAATAAAAATCATAAATTTTTAATAAAAATCATAAATTTTTAATAAAAATCATAAATTTTTAATAAAAATCATATAAATTTGTCTCAAAAATACATTGTTATATATTTACCGCAATTTTGAAAACAATATTAGATTAAAATGTTTAAAAAAGATTAAAATAACTAAAACTAGTCTCCGATTAATCTTCGATTTTAATCCGATTTTCTGATTAATCGCTAGGCCCATACCAAACGCCCGGCTAGCGCCTAGCGATTTTTCAAACAAGGTAAATTATATACATTAAAAAATTAAAAAATTTACATTTATAAAATAGTAATTTCTATTTAAACATTTTCTTTTTAGAGTGGTATGACTTTTTTTTATTCACCCTCTTCTAGTTTGTAACTTGAAATATGGTTTAACATATAAATAAAATTTAGATTAACAAATAACTAAATAATAAAAAAAGAAATAATATTTATATGATTAATTTATTTTTTAGATTGTGTTACAAGAGGTTATAAAATATAGTAAGAGCCTTAGATTTTCTGCGGGTACATATTTGTATGTAATATGTTTAAGAATATTTTTTCTCTCGCTAGAATGTAAATTATGTAGAAAAAATGGTGGAATCCCGGATGTAAAAAGTTCTATACTTTAGAGTTTAGATACGACTTTACTCAAATTCATATATATTCGGCTAACAAATAGATGTATGAGTTGTTCATATGTCGACTTCATGTAAGAAACAATCAGTCCATCCTCATCCCCAATAGTACTTTTTATGGGTGTCTTACATATTAATTAATGTTAAAATTAAAGACATTTTTTTTTTGGGATTTAAAATATCTCTAGGAAAACACAAATCTAAAACTAAAGACAATTTTCATTTTTAATTAGTTTTATGTTTAAGGACACCCATTGAAAATGGTGTTTTAGCTCAGAAACAAAATTAAGATAGTAAATTAGATAAAAGACAATAGTTTAGGACAAGGGATAAATTACATTATTATTAGGTATGAAGTTCGAAAAAATTACACAAAAATCACTCTAAAATTTTGTCATGCGCGTAAAAATATGTAGTTGACTTTTTGGGTGAAAACATTTAATTATGACAGATATTTAATGCAAGTGAACATTTAATAACAGTGAGACTAATATTAACCGTCGTTTTCTCAAATTGGAGAAGTTTTACCACGCTATAAACATATATTACACGTCTTTAACATTTGTACACATGTTAACACATATATAAAGCATTAAAAATAGTTATATATATATATATATATATATATATTTACATGTATGTATAGATCGAATAACTTAACACTATAACTTAACACTATATATATATAAAGCGTTATTAACATTGGCATATATGTAAATATGTACATAGATGGTTAAATTTATTTATATGCATATAAACACATATATAAAATTTTATTTACATTTGTATACATGTAAACACGTATATAGAGCGTTACTTAGACACCAAAATATCATTGGAATCATAAGTTTCGTCGTGAATAACATAAATGGAGCACTATTAACATAAACAGGCGCTCCATTAACATAAATAGACTACATACATAGACTACACGAAAAGAGCAAGAATCTTTTTTATCGAAAAATGGAGCACTATTAACATAAATAGATTATCCAAAATTTGAGAAAAGTAAACGAAAACAAAAGCGCGTGAAATTAAATTGGGCAAAAAAAGTGGCTAAAATTTTCATTGTTGTAGATTTTATTAAAAAACTAATTTCTCTGTATTTCCATGCCTCCAGTTAATTTGCTCTTAAAAAAATGACTGCTTTTATAGAGTAGGTTTCAGTGTTAGCCTTCTATAACACACCATTAGAACATATGAGTGAGTATTCTGAAACATGATTTTTCTCAGACTCGAACCTGCAAAAAGTTTAGACATAAAAAATATGAAAGCTTTTTACAGTATAGCGGTTTATGACATATTACTTTGGAAACTTTTGCTGATTGTTTAAATATTGATGGATAGCTACAAGGTTTTTTATAATACTTTAGGCAACCCAAAGTTTTGGACCGACACTGATTCTTCATTCTTCTAATGGACTGATGCTCGCGACTACCCGTTAATGCCAATGCTGGAAACTACTCCTTTGGATGTTCTTTTCGTGGAACCAAACACTGTACATCACATCATGACAGCTTAATTTTATAGCTAAAAATTATTCACAATAAAACATTATCAAACCAATATTTTACAAAATATATTTGATATTTACTATTTAAAATTATACAATTGTAGATAAAAGTTAGGAATTCAAATGTTATTTCTGACTTTTGATTAAAACAATTGTTAAAATATATTTTTTATGAATAATTTTTATCCTCCTTTGGAGCCTATGATTATTAATCTAGCTTCATCACATCTAACAATATATATTTTTGGTTAATGAAGTCCATGTTCGCCGCGACTACTGTCGTGAAAACAAATATCAAGGTAGTGAATGTTAGAGTAATTGATAAATGTAAATCTTCCAAATCTTGTTATGTAAATCTCTAGTGTATATCTTCTAGAATCTTCTCTTGTAAGCCTATATATAGAGGCCTCTCTATTCAATAATACACACAATTTTACCAATCTTACATGGTATCAGAGCAATCGATCAAATCACAAAAACCCTAATTTTTTTTTCTTCACGCCTCACCTAGCCACCGCCGCTACAGACCTAACGTCTCTTTTCACCGGTTCTTTCTTCAATCATCAACATGAGTGAAGAAGTCTCATCGTCAGTTGCAACGTATTCGAGAGTACCTATCTTTGACATAGATAGTGCAACCCCAACTCTCATCGCCGTGAACATGTCAAACATCACAAAGTTGACATCAATGAATTATCTCACTTGGCGTCTCCAGATCACAGCTCTCCTAGAAGGTCACGAGCTTCATGGTTTTATTAGTGAAACCGATCAAGCTCCACCCACCCACATCGTCACATTGTTGAGACGGGATTGTCACTAATGTCACACGCTAAAATACCAATAGAGTATTGGTCTTACTCACTAGCCGCAGCGGTCTTTCTCATCAACAGAATGCCTACACCGATTCTCTCCAATGTCTCTCCATATGAGGTACTTTTTCAGTCCACACCAAACTATACAAGGCTTCGTGTGTTTGGTTGTCTTTGCTATCCATGGCTTCGTCCTTATTCACAAAACAAGCTCTCACCTCGTTCCACTCCATGTATTTTTCTTGGATATTCTCTTACACAAAGTGCCTACCTATGTTATGATTTTTCCACATCCAAAATATTTGTCTCTCGTCACGTTGAATTCCATGAAAATGAATTTCCTTTATCTTCATTTTTATCTTCCACTAACACTTCCCATGAGTCCTCTTCCTCTGTTTTTCATCCTGTTTCCGCAGCTCGGGTCTATCGTGAGCCACTCATCACCCGCTCGCCCCTCAGTTTGGATCCTTCACCAACAACAACGGAACCAGCACCGTCCGACAATGATTCTTCACCAAATGAGAATGACAATTCTGACTCCCTAGAGACGTCCAATGTCGAGAACAATGCCGTGGTCGAAAATCCTACTCCTGCCGTGGTTCCAAGCAATATTCATCCAATGGTTACAAGAGCAAAGAATAATATTCAGAAACCTAACAGAAAGTTTGCAAATAATATAAAGCTTGAGGAAGTTGAACCAACGTCCCATGTTCAAGCCTTGAAAGATGAACGATGGAGACGTGCTATGGGAGAAGAGTTTGATTCTATTGTACGTAACGGTACGTTCACATTGGTAGATCCTCGTGTTGCATCAAATGTGGTAGGCAATCGATGGATTTTTGTGATCAAAAGGAAAGCCGATGGGACAATTGACCGGTTTAAGGCGAGACTTGTTGCAAAAGGTTTTCATCAATGCCCGGGAATAGATTTTCAAGAAACTTTCAGCCCTGTTATCAAACATGCTACGATACGGGTGGTACTTGGACTTGCTGCACGGAAAAATTGGGTATTACGGCAACTTGACGTCAACAATGCCTTCTTACAAGGGAAACTTACAGAGGAGGTGTATATGAGTCAACCACCGGGATTTATTGACAAAGACAAACCACATTATGTATGTCGTTTACACAAAGCGATATATGGTTTGAAGCAGGCTCCTAGAGCATGGTACAATGAGCTGCGGGATTTTCTTCTTAGCAATGGATTTGTTAATTCCTTAGCGGATGCGTCGGTGTTTGTTTTTCACATGGGAGACGTCATCATTTACATGTTAGTGTATGTTGATGATATTGTTCTTACCGGAAACAGTGCTTTGGCTATTGATCGTTTCATTCAAGTTCTCTCCAAGCGGTTCTCGTTAAAAGACATGGGTGCTCTCTCTTACTTCCTTGGTCTTGAGGTTACTCGTAGCTCTGCGGGCATTAGGCTGAACCAACGCAAGTACACCACAGATATACTCACCAAGTATTGTTGGTGTCGGATCCCGCACCAGAAGTTCGAGACCAACCAAAGATTGCCACGTAGTCAGGGTAGCGGCCCATAAAGGATAAAGCCCATCAGACCCACGAGTCAAAAGAACAATCGAAGTGGTAACCACCATAAGGAGAATTCGAAGTGACTGCATCTCGACACGAGTCCGGAGACGAGGTTATGGTTAAGTCGGTCCAAGGACATTTGGGCCGAAAGGCGAGGCCCATAAAGACCAGAGTCAACTCAAATTCAAACGTCGAGCGTTAAAGTCAAGGAATCAAAACGGACACATTTAAGAGAGAATAATTGTACTTAATTAGCCATTTAAATGTCATTTTTCTATGTATAAGTATAGGGGCCAATGGCCATGAAAAGGGGATCTTTTTTTTTGAGCAAGAAATACGATAGCAATTTTTGTATTCATAAGCCTTTTACGTTCTTATTTTTTGTCCCTCAAGAATAATCTTTCCTACTAATAAAAATACTTGAGTGTGTGAATCCGACATACACATTTTGGCGCCGTCTGTGGGGAAATAGGATTCTTGAGTGGTCAGATTTTTCTTTATTACACTTCCGAGATAAGCAACAATGTCCGGAGGAGACACCGTTGAGACATCATTGGCCGAAACCCTCAAAGCTATGCAGCAAACCATGTCGGACATATCACAAAAGTTCTCGGATGTGGAAAAGGCCGTCGATACGTTGCAAACATCCCAGGTATCTCTTAGTCAAAATGTCAGTACTATACAAACTCGTGTTCGCTCTTTAAGTGCAGGAAACCTTGTGGGAATCCGAAGAGGGATATTCAACTCGCCAAGTTCCGTTGCACGAAATGAAACCAGCGGACAAACAACTCACGGTGCTACTGATAATGTAGTTCAGACGTTGGAAGAAGAGACACAGCTCGGAGATGAAGAACAACTGGCAGCTCAATATGAGCAGGAGAACCTCGACCAGTTCGAGACCATGAGGAAGGTTAGCCAGGAATTAAAAGAAATGAAATCAAAATTTCATCAAGCTACAAGTTCGGAGCCAGACATCAATCGAGTCATTGAAGAAGCTAGGCGAACACCTTTCATCTCGCGAATTGCAAGTTTGAGGATCAAAGATTCCCGGAAACTCAAGTTGGACCCTTACAGCGGATTAGAGGATCCAAAAAGCTATCTCGCAGCTTTTCTGATCGCTGCTGGAAGAGTCGAATTGGATGAAGCTGATGAGGACGCAGGTTACTGCAAGCTTTTTTCGGAAAATCTATGTGGCCAAGCTCTAATGTGGTTCACCCAATTAGAGCCGGGTTCGATCAGCAATTTCGACGAACTATCAGCCGTATTCTTAAAGAAATATTCCATCCTTATGGATAAAAGCGTTTCGGATGCCGATCTTTGGAACTTATCGCAAGGATCAAATGAGTCACTTCGAGTTTTCATCACCAAGTTCAAAGGAGTGCTGTCAAAGCTCCCAAGAATCTCACAACAATCAACTTTATCTGCCCTACGAAAAGGATTGCGACATGATTCAAGGTTTAAAGAAGACTTAATACTTCATAAGCCAGACACAATTCAAGATGCACTCTTCCGTGCAAACAATTGGATGGAAGTAGAGGACGAGAAAGAAAGTTTTGCCAAAAGAAATAAGCAAGAAAAGCCGGCAATCACCGTCCCTACCAAGAAGTTCGAGCCTAGGGAGAGCAAAGGACCAAGAAAATTTGGGTCGCAACCCTTCAACAGTATTATCGGAAAGCAATTCCAAGGAAAAGGAAGGTCAAACACTTGGGTCCGCGATGAAAGTTTATATTGCGATATTCATAAAGTAACCGGACATTTAACCAAGGATTGTAGTGTCCTTAAAAGGCACCTTGCGGAGCTTTGGGCCAGTGGAGATCTTTCTAGATTCGATATAAAAGATTTTGTGAAGGAATACCACGAAGCAAAGGAAAACTCCAAAGATCAAGATTCCAAAAGACCAAGGTTATCCAACGAGGAAGAACCAAGGAGTTCGAAGGGTAAGATCAATGTGATTCTAGGAGGCTCCAAATTTTGTCGAGATTCGATAAGTTCCATCAAAAAACATAGACGAAATGTCTTACTCAAAGCAAGCTTGAGCGAAGAAGTTGATTTTCAAGGTGCTTCAATATCATTTAACGAAGAAGAAACGCGGCATCTCGAAAGACCGCATGATGATGCTCTAGTCATTACCCTTGATGTTGCTAACTTCGAAGTATCAAGGATCCTTATCGATACAGGCAGTTCGGTCGACTTGATCTTTTTAAGTACTTTAGAAAGAATGGGAATCAGCCGAGTAGACATAGTAGGACCTCCATCTCCATTAGTTGCGTTCACAAGCGAGTCAGCCATGTCTCTCGGAACAATCAAGCTACCGGTCCTTGCCAAAAAGGTATCGAAGATCGTGGACTTCGTTGTCTTCGATAAGCCCGCAGCTTACAACATCATCCTCGGGACTCCCTGGATTTATCGAATGAAAGCAGTCCCCTCTACATACCATCAATGTATCAAATTTCCAACATCAAATGGGGTGAAAACAATTCGGGGAGATCAAGAAGCTTCACGGACGTGTTACCTAGCTAGCCACCGTTTGAAGATCCAATAGCAATTAACAAAGCCCGCAAAAGAAGGACTAAGGCAAAAATTTCCTAGTAGGCAGGAAAAAGAGGATGTAGTAGTTGAAGTGGTATTGGAAGAAGACAAACCAGATCGGAAAGTCCGAATTGGAGCAACTTTGACTGGCCAAATAAAAGAAGCTTTGGTCGAACTTTTGAGGAGAAACAAAACATCGTTTGCGTGGTCAGCGGCGGACATGCCTGGTATAGATCCAAATATAATTTGTCACGAGCTAAACGTGGATCCGAGCTTCAAGCCGGTGAAACAGAAAAGAAGAAAGCTCGGAGTGGAGCGAGCCAAAATAGTAAATGACGAAGTGGATAAAGTTTTGAAGATAGGGTCCATAAGAGAAGTGCAATACCCGGAATGGGTAGCAAACACTGTCGTTGTCAAAAAGAAGAATGGGAAAGATAGGGTTTGCATCGATTTCACAGACCTAAATAAAGCATGTCCCAAAGATAGTTTCCCGCTCCCACATATAGATCGACTTGTAGAGTCCACCGCTGGGAACGAGCTGTTAACATTCATGGACGCCTTCTCGGGTTATAATCAAATAATGATGAACCCCGAAGATCAAGAAAAGACGTCATTTATCACAGATAGAGGTATCTATTGTTACAAGGTAATGCCTTTTGGTTTGAAAAATGCAGGAGCAACTTACCAACGGTTGGTTAACAAAATGTTCCACAATCATCTCTGAAAGACAATGGAAGTCTACATAGATGATATGTTGGTTAAATCGTTAAAGAAAGAGGATCACGTTAAGCATTTAGAGGAATGTTTTGATATTCTCAATAAATATCAAATGAAGCTAAACCCGGCGAAGTGCACATTTGGAGTCCCATCCGGAGAATTTCTTGGCTATATCGTGACAGAAAGAGGGATTGAAGCCAATCCAAATCAAATTAACGCCTTTCTAAACATGTCATCTCCAAGAAACTTCAAAGAAGTACAACGGTTGACTGGGCGGATCGCGGCTTTGAATCGTTTTATCTCAAGATCAACGGATAAGTCGTTACCTTTCTACCAAATCCTAAGAGGAAACAAAGGATTCCTTTGGGATGAGAAGTGTGAAGAAGCTTTTGGGCAGCTTAAGGCATACTTAACCACTCCACCCATATTGTCTAAGCCAGAAGTGGATGAAAAGCTTTATTTATATATATCAGTTTCAAACCATGCGATTAGTGGAGTCTTGGTTCGGGAAGACCGCGGGGAACAGAAGCCGATTTACTATGTAAGTAAGTCAATGACGGATCCAGAAACCAGATATACAATGATGGAAAAACTCGCACTCGCGGTGGTGACCTCGGCTCGGAAGCTGCGCCCGTATTTTCAATCCCATCTGATTGAAGTATTAACCAACCAGCCACTCCGAACAATACTTCATAGTCCAAGTCAGTCCGGACGTTTGGCGAAATGGGCGGTGGAATTAAGCGAGTACGACATAGAGTTCAAAAGCCGGATCAGTATGAAGGCTCAGGTCTTAGCAGACTTCCTGACCGAACTACCAATACCTGGAACGATAGAACAACCGGAGAACCAAACTTGGAAATTACACGTAGATGGGTCTTCAACAAAACAAGGATCCGGAGTGGGAATCAAGTTGGAGTCTCCAACATCAGAAATTCTAGAACAGTCATTCCGATTGTTATTCAATGCCTCCAACAACGAGGCAGAATACGAAGCCCTGATTGCCGGACTTCGATTGGCACAAGAAGTTGGTGCTAAAGAAATATTGGCTTATTGCGATTCGCAATTAGTAGTTAACCAGTTTAATGGAAACTATGAAGCCAAGGATTCAAGAATGGAAGCGTACCTCGAAGTGGTGAAGGATCTATCTAAAAATTTCTCGAAATTCGAATTAATCCGCATACCTCGGGGGGAGAATACAACTGCGGACGCACTTACCGCATTAGCGTCAACATCAGATCCTGAATTGAAAAGAGTTATTCCAGTGGAATGCATTTCGGAGCGAAGCATTCAAGACAACAAGGAAACCCTCGTCGTTACAAGGTCTCGAGCAGCGGCACGTGACCGTGGCGAACCAGAGATCGAACCTCCACCCAACAAACGGAGGAAGTCAAGGGGATCCAACACATCTGACAAGGAACCCGTTCCCTTAGCAGAAGATGTGATTCCAGAAACGATATTAGAAACCGAGCCGTTAATCGAGGAGAATGTTCTTGAACCAAACGAACATCCCGAACCGGAGCCACGAGTATTTCGCAAGGTCGACCAAATTCCGGCTAAAGACTGGGGGGCTGACCGGAGGGAGCCAATAAAGCACTACATTATGACAGGCGAGCTCCCAAAGAATAAATGGCAGGCCAGAAAAATGAGAATCGTTAGCGCGAAATTTTGTCTGTCAAAAGACACATTGTATAGACTAGGTGTCAGTGACCCTTACCTATTATGCATTTTTGGGCCCGAAGTCGAAATCGTTATGAGCGAAGTGCACGAAGGATTATGTGGGAGTCATTCATCAGGAAGGGCTATGGCTTTTAAAGTTAAAAGAATGGGATATTATTGGCCCACTATGATCACAGATTGTGTTAAGTTCGCCCAAAGATGCAAGCGCTGCCAACTCCATGCACCATTGATCCATCAACCATCGGAATTATTCTCCTCCATTTCCGCCCCATACCCGTTTATGAGGTGGTCAATGGACATCATTGGACCATTGCACAAGTCAACTCGAGGTGTACAATACCTTTTAGTCCTTACGGACTACTTTTCGAAATGGATTGAAGCTGAGGCGTATGTTGGTATCAAGGATTCGGCGGTGAAGACCTTTATTTGGAAAAACATTATATGTCGACATGGAGTTCCGTACGAAATAGTCACTGATAATGGACCACAATTCATTTCACACGAGTTTGATGCCTTTTGTGCGGACTGGGGAATCAAAGTTAGTTATTCTACTCCACGATATCCGCAAGGAAACGGTCAAGCTAAAAGCCGCGAACAAGACGATATTGAGCAATCTCAAGAAACGCTTAAATCATCTAAAGGGAGGATGGTATGAAGAACTACAACCCGTCCTGTGGGCCTATCGCACAACCCCTAGGCGACCTACAGGAGAAACTCCATTCTCTTTGGTTTATGGCATGGAGGCGGTAGTACCAGCTGAACTCAATGTGCCCGGACTTCGCCGAACAGAAGCACCGTTAAATGAGGAAGAAAATTCAGCAATGCTTAATGATTCACTAGATACCATAAATGAAAGGCGTGATCAAGCTTTGATTCGGATCCAGAATTACCAGCAGGCAGCAGCCCGGTATTACAATTCTAAGGTTAAAAGTAGGCCGTTCTTCGTGGGAAATTATGTATTAAGGCGCGTCTTTGACAACAAAAAAGAAGAAGGTGCCGGTAAACTCGGTATTAATTGGGAAGGACCTTACATTATTACCGAAGTGGTTCGGAACGGTGTTTATAGGTTGAAAGACTTAGAAGACAATCCAGTCAAGCGACCTTGGAATGTAATCAACCTAAAAAAGTTTTATGTTTAAAGCTACATGCATTGTTTATGTACATGAACTACGGTGTGGCTTAATCCCGAAATGGGTACGTAGGCAGCTCGGAAACGAGTTCAGCTATTAATAAAAATTTGTTTTATTTCTTTATTAAAGGAAAAAGGTTCGACTGTGCGAACAAGTGAAGCAAATAAAGGTTCGGCTATGCGAACATACAAGAGATTGGAAATAGAGCGTTTTATTCAAAAAACGGAATGTCCCTCATCGTACACTTCGGACTATGAAAATCTTGTTGACGAGCAGAACACTTCAACTCCTTGACCAGCAAGATCGAGGATTGGCATCATGCAGTCCGGAATTCGAGCAAAGTCAGAGATTCCAAGCTCAATCCACTCTCCGGGGTGAGATTCAAGGATGTGAAGATCTCTTGACACCGTAGTAAGCCTGCGTTGCATCCGGTTAATCCTCTTCCGGAGTCTCTTCTTTTCCAACATAAGCTTCCGGTGTTGAAGCGCGAGTGCCTCTATGAACGCCGTCGCTGTTCCTTGGTCTCTGATTGGGAGATCCCTGATCAAAGCACATGGGGCTCGGATCTGAGATCTTAAGAAGCCGCAAAGTGGAGGAGGCTGCCTGCTTGGCTCATTTGGAACATCTTCGTTTATCATTCCGATTCTGGAGAAGTCGGGCATAGATTCTGAACAGCGAAGATTGAACTCCATACCTACTAAAATGAAAAGAATGGTGAGGAGTAAAGGGAAATTGAGACTATAATTTATAGGAACGTCATATCCCTAGCAAGCTGCGGATTCTATCCTAGGAATGGAGTGATTCGCGGAGAGATTTATGCCCTCGAACAGATCCTGCATTAAAAGACGCATCTCCAAAAATATTTGAAAAGTAAGGAAAATTGCAAATGTTTCCATAAATAAAAAGGGGCCGAAGCCCATTACGAGTTCAAAATAAGTGAAGAAGTTAGAGAAAATTTATGGAAGAGGCTCAGGAACAGGCTCCTTCATCGCCGGTTTAGTCTTCGAAGTGGACGCCTTGTTCTTGGCATCCACTTCGGGATGATCCCGAACGCGTTTCCGACAGGTGCTGGCCTCCTCCCCGTCTTCTTCTTCGCTGTCAGATGGAACGGTATAGACCCGATTCACTTATAGGAGGAGATTCTGTGAAGAATTCCTCAAAGTCCTGCGGGTTGAAAGTCGAAGCGGGAAGAGCTGCCAAACGACTCCGCTTTTCAGAAAGATTGGTCGACAGTTCAGCCCTCTCTTGCACCTCGGAGAAATCTGCATCATGGATTTGGTCCAACAGAATCAAATTGCTCTCGTGCTCCTTGACGTCTGATTCCAGATCTGACCTAGCCTTCTCGGTTTGAATGAAGCGGATGGCCCCCTGGATCAACTCCATCCCGCGTCCCTTAACATCTTTTCTGGCTTTCGATGCTGACCTTGCCAACTCGGAATCACGCAACTTGGCTAACGCCTTGTACTTCGCGTTAAGCTCGATAAGTTGGTTGTTTAGGGTATCGGCGGTTGATTCGGATTCATGGAGTCTACCCTGAACACCAGAAAGTTCATCCTGGAGTTTGTAATTCCGGTCATACTGGTCTTGCAGCTCCCCCTTTATCTGCGCAAGCTCGGATGTTAAACTGTCGACCTTGCCCTCCAGATCGTGCTTGGAGCCGGCAGAAGAACTGAGTTCAGCCTCAAGAGCTGAGAATTTCTTCTTCCACATGTCAATCTCCTTCTCCCGTCCAATGACCAACCCTTCGTAATGTTCAATCATGTCGTTAAGTTCGCTGTGAGCCTGGCATTATATAAACCCGGGATGGCGAGTCAGTTTGAAGAATAGCAATACATAAAAAAAAAAAACAAAAAAACGGAACTAACCCGAGATGAATGATGAGCGTGAAGCAAATAGCGTTCACGAATCGTAGGGCACCACTTGTTGAAGTCTGGCAAGATCGAACCCGATCGGGTCTTGAAGCATCGGAAGACGCTGCCTTCTTTCTCCATAGCTGCGAAGAAGGAAGAGTTGTAAAAATTGGAATCTTAATAGAGACAAAAACGTTTAAGTATGTGTAAGTCACCAAACCTGAAAGCGATTTGACTTGAGGGACAAGAGTAGGCTGTAACCTCGAGGAAGCATCTCGAGATTCAGAATCTCCCTTTTTAGGGGATGCACTCCGAACAGTCTTTTCGCTCTCGGGCTGGGCAGAAGAAGACATGTCAACAGGTCGGGGAGGACCCATTGGTTCAGTGGGAGGGGATGATCGAGGTGAACGGTCAGTCCGGGCCCTTGATTTCTCCCTTCGTGGAGACGAGTCACTACGGGACGACTTGTCCCTCTTCCTACGAACCAAATTCTTAAGTGGTTCACTGCTGAAATCGTCTCAGGGAGGACGAGGAGAATCACGACGAGGAGACCGCTCTCTCCGAGGAGAACGTTCGTCATGACGTTCACGACGAGGTGTTAGCCTATAAGCAGCAACGGATCTGGCACCCTCGGAGCTGTTATCATCAACCAGCAGGGTCCTGCTGTAATCTTTTTTGTCAATGGCGGCCGCAAGGAACGCTTTGTTTTCATCACAAGCCTCTGCTATCGGCTTGGAGAGTTTCTTACGCTGGGCAGTAAGGGCCCGAGCTGACATTCCCTGAGTTGAGGGAGGAGGCGGAAGACGATGAAGTAGATTGGGAGGACTCATCCTGAGTTTTCGGTTGGCCTCGACAAACCGATCAAGGGTGAAAGAATTCCAAAGGGTTTCCCCTTCGAGGATTGTTTTGAAGAATTTGACAAATTCTTCAGTCGGGAGAGTTGAAGCGATGAGAGCTGTGAAGTGAAACAACGAATTTGGTCAGTAAAAAAAATAAAATGAACAGGAAAGGAATATACGACCTAGTCTCTACCAGGCTTCGTAGACCACTTCGATGGGAGTACATCGGAAAGATTCCCAATCGAAGCAGGAGTTTTCTTAATCAGGAACCAAGGATGGTGCCAGTTCTCATCCTTGTTCGGGAGGTGCGAGATGACGTTTCTATTTGCATTTGGGTATGCCGAGAAGTATCCCGTTTTCTTTGACGAACTTCTCACGCTTCGAAGTTCATTCAGCTCGGGGACTCCAATGATGTAGCCAGCCTCTGCCGCAACGGATATAATCCCGAGGATGGTTCGGAGGAGATTGGGGGTTAGTTGAGGTAAAGCAATCTCAAGAGCCGCCAAGAATCGAATTAGGGCTTCGGGAATGGGGAAGGTCAATCCGCAGCCCTTGAAGTAAATTTCGTAAACGCAAAAATACCCGTCACGGTGGTTCTCCGGGGATTCCGTAGGATCGGCTATTTGTGCCTCCGCTATGATTCCAGGTGGAATTTGACAAAGCCCCTTTAATCGCTCAAGGGATTGAAGAGTACAGGTGGATTTGTAATGAGGACCGGCGATATCGTTAGGACGAGTGCATTCGTCATTACTAGAACGCCTCGCATCGTAAGACGGAGATTCAGGTCTCTCAGAATCGGAAGTCATCGGAGGGAAATGAAAAATTCAAGGTTCGGCGAAGAAAGTTTCGGCGAAGAAAAGTAGAGAGAAGTTTTGATTAAAGCACAAAAGTAAAAGAAGAAAATGATGGTGAAAAGAAGTTACCTTACACAAACTAAATGATGAAACCGCCTCGGAAGTTGTGTGGGAAGTGGGAAGGTTTTTCCCGTTTTAATAGTAAATAATTAATATACGGTCATAATGATGACAGATGTCACTCGGATAAAAATGGCTAGTGCCGAAATTAAAGGAGTGATGAGATTTTCGGCGGGAAATCAGAAAGATTCTCGAGCGCAATCTTTGGTCATTCAAGCATTTAAAGTCCTCCGAATTGGAATGGCACTTCGAAGAACTTGGGGGGCTAATTGTTGGTGTCGGATCCCGCACCAAAAGTTCGAGACCAACCAAAGATTGCCACGTAGTCAGGGTAGCGGCCCATAAAGGATAAAGCCCATCAGACCCACGAGTCAAAAGAACAATCGAAGTGGTAACCACCATAAGGAGAATTCGAAGTGACTGCATCTCGACACGAGTCCGGAGACGAGGTTATGGTTAAGTCGGTCCAAGGACATTTGGGCCGAAAGGCGAGGCCCATAAAGACCAGAGTCAACTCAAATTCAAACGTCGAGCGTTAAAGTCAAGGAATCAAAACGGACACATTTAAGAGAGAATAATTGTACTTAATTAGCCATTTAAATGTCATTTTTCTATGTATAAGTATAGGGGCCAATGGCCATGAAAAGGGGATCTTTTTTTTTGAGCAAGAAATACGATAGCAATTTTTGTATTCATAAGCCTTTTACGTTCTTATTTTTTGTCCCTCAAGAATAATCTTTCCTACTAATAAAAATACTTGAGTGTGTGAATCCGACATCCACAAGTATCACATGATTGGAGGTAAACCGGTTCCTACACCAATGGCTTCTTCCACAACTCTCATCGTGTCTGATGGTGTTAAATTACCTGATCCGACGGAGTATCGTGCTGCGGTAGGAAGTCTTCAATATCTTGCTCTCACACGTCCTGACATTGGCTTTGCGGTCAACCATTTATCTCAGTTTATGCATTCTCCGACTACTGTTCACTGGGATGCTGTTAAGAGAGTGCTGCGCTATCTTGCCGGGACTGTTGAACATGGTTTGTGGTTTTCGGCGAATGCTTCCTTAGAACTATCTGCCTATTCTGATGCGGATTGGGGAGGAGACAAAGATGACTATTCCTCTACGGGGGCATATATCGTTTATCTTGGTTCACATCCAATTTCTTGGTCGTCTAAGAAGCAAAAAGGAGTCTCTCGTTCGTCTACTGAGGCAGAGTATAGAGCGGTTACAGAGGCAGCTTCTGAAGTGAAATGGGTTCTATCTCTTTTATCTGATCTTCGTATCCGGACTCCAACAGCTCCCAAGGTTTATTGTGACAATATTGGAGCTACATACTTATGTGCTAATCCTGTGTTTCACTCTCGTATGAAACACCTTGCTTTGGATTATCATTTTGTACGAGAACTTATTCAAGCCGGCGTTCTTCGTGTTCTCCATGTCAATTCTATTGATCAACTCGCCGACGGTCTTACTAAACCGCTACCACGGGCTCGCTTCCAAGATCTTCGGTTCAAGATTGGAGTAACCAATGGTTCTCCATCTTGAGGGGGCATGTTAGAGTAATAGATAAATGTAAATCTTCCAAATCTTGTTATGTAAATCTCTAGTGTATATCCTCTAGAATCTTCTCTTGTAAGCCTATATATAGAGGCCTCTCTATTCAATAATACACACAATTTTACCAATCTTACAGTGAAACGCTGCAAGCCGGTGCCGTTGGAATTTCCGGAGGCATAAATAATCCCTTCCTCTAAAAAAAAACTAAAGAGTCGAGTCGACATTGCAGTTAATTTAAAGTCACCAAGACTCGAGAGATAAGACGCAACGGTGTTTATCTTGTTATTCTCTGTCACATATAGTCGCGTAAACTATGCACAGAACATGACTAAAATTCACGAGAGGCATGGGTCTTGGCGTCTTGCCCTATTTAGGACGGTGCAAGTTTTAGATAAAAGAGAGAGAGAGAGGGACGTTGCTTTAAGGCAAAAATTAAAAAAAAAAAAAAAAGCAAATCAAATGGTCTTTTCTTTTTGTTAGGATTAAAGAACCACAAAAAGTGAAAAAATATAGTAATAATTAAGGAGACAGGAGATATGAAACTGGTCTCCAAGTGTGGTTTGCATCTAGACAATAAATCTTAAATCTTCAAACTTTTTAAACTTTCAACTCAAAGTCTTCTAATTAAACGTTGGACTCGATGTAATAACGTTATTTTCTTTCGAATATAATTTAACATTAGATTCAAAATAAATTAAAAAAATAAATAAAGAATGCAATTGGTAAGAATGAAACAAACGAATATAATAGGATTTTATAGTTGCGTATAATTAAAACCGGTAAAACCACAGAAACAGTAGGCCATTTATTTTAATTTTCAACTTTTTTAATTAGAATAATTTATTCAGAAAAGTCAATACACGTTATACAATAGTTTTTCTTTTAAGTTATACATATATAATTCACATGGCATGCATATGTTTGACTTTATATTAATACCAAAGAAGATGGAGTAAGAATTTGAACTTTGAAGGTAGAGAAAGAAAAGAGAGAGAGAGAGAGAAAGAGAGAAAGAGACGATGGTGATAAAGAGAATAGAGCTATGCATAGAGATTACGAAGATAGCAATGGAGTTCTTGGTAGTGGTGGCTGACGCCGTGACAATCTTTTTAAGGCAATCTTCTCCACCTCCTCCGGCTCTCCTCCGCCATGGCCTCTACTCTTACTCTGCCTCCCTTAATCGTCCTTCTTCCCATTACGTCATCGGCTTTCTTCCCTAAGTTTGTAATCGTTTCGTTTTTAATGCTTTGTAATATATTCATGTATATTCTTGCTTTTTTTATAATGAATGTCCATGTATATTGATTTCTTAATTTTGTAATACATCACCTTTCACCTCACTTTCTCTATATGTATGTATATTTTTAACAACAAGAACTAGTTTTTAGCCATTCTCATACGTTATCACACTAGAGTTTGTAATTGTTTGTCTCGTTCTCCGATTTCGTTTTTTGGGTTCCATTGTTAGAATTTGATGTGGAAAAGAAAAATGAAAACTAATGATTACAATATTAAAATATTGTTCCAACTTCCAAAATTGACATTTTTATAACAATAATAAATATTTCCAAACTGGAACATATCTAAAAAAAAAATGGGGATAACTAATGGAAGAGAGGTTGACGAATAAGACGTGCGTTAAAACTGGTCCCGGTTTCGGACAACAAGACATGTCCAGGTTCAACCGATTTATCATTCTTTATTATGTAATTATATAAGACTATCAACTAATTGACGCATAAACTTGTCAAATGTTTGTTTATTACGCGATAAGTGTTTACAAGTTATCAGAAGCCACACAAAAATTTATGTATATTTTTCTTCCTAGCTAACCCGAATAAATGTAATGTCTAAACTAAAACTACACATAAAAGCAAACTAAATCCAACACGTCATTAACCTAAACAGTTTTTTTTTTTTGTCAAGTTGTATTGTTTTAGGTTTTAATGTTTAATTGGTGTAGTTCGAGGCAGTGCCGGCCCGGTAAATTTGGGTGCCCTAAGCAAAATTAAAGCCCATAAAAAAAAATTCTTCTAAATTAGATTTTTACCAGTAAAAAGAATATTGTACTTGTCTTTAAAAGCCCACAATATTTTTAAAAGGCCCTACAAAAATTATTGTATATAAGAAAACTTAACAAATTTTTAGGTAAAAAGGCCTTCAAATTTTGAGGCCCTAATCGGTGGCTTCGGTGGCTTGCCCTCTGCGCCGGGCCTGGTTCGAGGAAAAAACGCAAAAAAGTTATGTAATGTCGTGTCCGATGCGATTACTATTAGATTGTGTAGTTATAGGCATTTTATCTCATTTATCACAATATGAAAAGCCTTATAAAATGCTTAGTTTTGAATTTTACTAAAAAAAAATGTAACATACTAGGATTTAACCAGTGGTACACTGCGAAACAATTATTATTTTATACAATCTTAAGTAAACTATGTTGATTTCATATGTCTAATATTGATGATGTTAAAAGTAATAAAATGAGGATTAAACCGATATTGAAGTAGGAGGTTAGTAATATAATTTTTATTAATGTTGATTCAAACTTGTTCCGCAATATAATTTGTCCCGTGTTATTTTAATTTTATATGTTCAAAATATTTATAATATTATAAAATTTTATTGACTTTAAATATATTTTAAGATTTTGAAAATTTACTATATCTAGTAAAATTAAATAGTTTAATTAAAAAATAAAATTAAACCGTATGCAGAAAGATGGTTAACCACAATCAAGATGCCAATCCATCCCTTTTAATCAATAAAAAGTGTATAAAATTAGTAAAAATGATGAACAATCTGCAACTCACGCATTTGTTAGATTACCGATACATTTTATGTTGGAACTTTGGAAAATAAACAAAGAGAACATGTAATCGTAGCGATACATTTTATGGTGGATCTGTTTCAAGACTTTTTGTGTTCTTTGTTCTCGTAGCGGAAGTACTTGCTATCAAGGCGACTTTAGCATTGGGTGTATCAAGGATGGCTTGTATTTCGGATTGTCAGGAGCTTGTTCTTTTGTCCAATACCGGTGGCCACGCAATCGAACTAGATAGCATATTAGCGGATTTTCTTTTTCGTTCTATGTTTTTGTCTATGTTTGCTTATGTTGTTCCAAGATCTGCAAACTATGGAGCTGATGCTTTAGCAAAAGCTAACATGTTATCATGTATTCCTTCCTCCATTAGTGGAGTTTGAGTTTTTATTAATGTTATGTTGGTTTACAAAAAAACAACATAACATAGTTTTGTGTATTAAAAACAAAAAAAAAACAAAGAGAAACATTCTCAGATTTTGTATTGCGTAGTAACGAGTATTTTGTGTATGTGTTGCTAAGATAGTTTGAGAATTTTATGTTAAATTCAGATGCTTACCGATCAGATGCAAACATTTGTTAATTATAGCCATATTATTTATGTCGTAAAGTCTTGAGCTACTTTTTAATGTATATATATATACATATACTTTTAATGCTATTTATTTGTAAGGACCGATTTTTCAGGCATTATTCTGAGGACCACTTTTTAAGCCATGATTGTTTTTCTTATTGTTATTTATTCACGGTTCGTTTATTTTAATTTTTGGATAAGATATTTCGGGGACTGGTGTAATGATTAGAAAGAAATAATGATGGAATGGTAATGACAGACGGTGAAACCAATCATGTAAAAATGGTTCAGGCGGTGAAACCAATCATGTAAAAATGGTTCAGAAATATTTGAAATCGAACAATTATAATCCTATTATAATAAATCACACGTCATTTCTCTAAAAATTACGGCTCTCTCCATCTGATACGTGTCTTAGATCTCAAATTCACTCACTTTATTTTTCTAAACATTTTATAACGAAAAAATAAGAAAAAAAACAAAAATCACTTAAATTTATCAACTACTCTATCCACTTCCCACGATCCCAATTTTATAAGAAAACCTCAACATATTTTTTTATATTCTATTTTCGTATAACTACTCTCTGACCGTGCGAAGCACGGGACACTACACTAGTGTAAGATAATAACTTTGTAATCTAATTTATATTCTTGTTAGAGTACTAGCTAGTTGCAATCACTTTCGATCTAAAAGAAAATTATGCATCCATCTCCATTTAGATTTTGCTTTTTAAGAATCCGACTTTAACCCTTAAAAGAAGCAGATTTTTGTCTTCAAAGTTTTAAGACCACTTACAAAAAAACGTTTGATAATAGATGGATTAGAAATAGGACTAGACACAAATATCCGTTACTTGTCTTATCCCTGTTATTCGCCTCGTTAAAATAAGTAAGTATTCAAAATGATCAAGTTAAGTAATAATTTTAAAATATATATATTTGGCTTGTTTGGCTACTTACCTGTTTATTTAGGCTAATTTTCGTAAACAATTATTTCTTTGATTTTCCATCGAATAATTCAAAACCACACAAAAAAAGGATGAAAAAATAAAGTTTCGATAAATTTTTTGTGTAGAGAAGCAATGTGAGACCCAAAAACATATTTTTCTCTTTTCTTATTTGTCCCACATCACATTGAATAGAAACATGAGAAACTTTTTTTTTTCGCCAATAAATAACATCACGAATGGGAAGAGCAATTGACATGGGCTTTCAAAATTAAGAAGGCCCAGCGCAATATTTTTGGTGCCATTAACCCGTTTTGACGGGTAACAAGAAAATGCATTATTTTTTGAGATTCTTATGGATTTGGGACTGATAGTCTGTAATTACGTTTTAGGCATTATTTTTGTCATAGAAGTACCATTTTACCTAGTCCTGAATAATGAGATTCTTATCATTTTGTATATTTTTTCTTTAAGAATTATAAGATAAGGTATTCGTGGACAGTGTTTTTTTAAAAAACTCTTTTTAGCAAAAGAATGTAAGTTTACATGTTGCTATTAGAATTAAGAATGGTGTTTTCTTTCCTTCTCCATGCGGATCCTGTTCTCGAATCAAGACCTCCTTATTTATATAAGGGGGTAGTCGGTCTTGGATATGTCTTCTTTCTTTATTTTTCGGACTTGAATCAGAAGAGAGTGTCATCACACGCGCCTCGAGAATATGCGAAGGAAGTTGAAACGAGAACGGCGAAATGATTGCAACCCTAACCGCGTCATCACTACGCACTAGGGTTGGGGGCTACTGTTGATGGTGGGTTTTGGGCTCGGGCCCAAACCCCTTAACGGGCCTAAACCCTTCAACGGGCCCACGCTTCCATGTGGCCTAGCAGAGGCCAAAGGAAGGCCCAGATTCATTCTTCCACCGACCAAAGGGCAAAAAGGACATTTCGCACGAACAGTGTACCCTACTTCTGCACCCTATAAATAGCAAAAAAGAATGATTGTACAGGGATCCCGAAATAACCGCTTTACAGAGAATATCGTACAACCGTCAGAGCACTTTGCGGCTCGGCTCGGACTCTAAGTTTTCAGCTCGTCTATTTTTGTAATTGTCGGCTCGTTCTTTAAATAAGAGATTCTTCTTTCGCCCTTAAAACTCCGAATACGTACTTGTGTGATTTTGAGGATCAACAGTTGGCGCGCCAGGTAGGGGAGAAGCTCGAAGATTTCTCTCAAAACTACGAACCGACGAAACAGCAAAGATGACAGACGCATTCCACAACGCACTCGGCGCAAGTGCCTCCAGCTCGGGAGGAGAAGCATGCACGCCCGCAGCCGCACCGCCTTCGCTACCCCCGACGCCGGAAGGACCTACCGCGGCAGCTACCGGACCGCACCCGGCGCCACGTCCTGATGCTCAGATAACTCCCTCGAACGGACGTAACACGACGAACCCGCAGATTAACGCCAGAGCCGGGACGAACCAAAGAAGTCAGGACCGCAGCGAACCAGACGACCTGCTTCAAAACATCCTCACGCACCTGAGCCGGCAAGAGGCCAGGACGAACGTGCGACTCGAATCTCTGGTTCTCAAGACTTAAGCCAAACTCAATCAGCAGTTATTGTGAACTGTCCGTAACGTTTCTCAAGCATTACTCGCCGCTCATACAGAACCAGACGACCAATGCCGACCTATGGTCCCTTGCGCAAGGACCCACGGAGTCCCTCCGATTATTCATTGACCGTTTCAAGGACGTCATTACCCGGATCGTCGTCCCAGACGAAGCCGCAATCGTAGCTCTACGCAACGCAGTGTGGTACGACTCTAAGTTTAGGGACGATATCACGCTCCATGTCCCAAACACGCTCGAGGACGCACTTCATAGAGCAACGAGGTACATCGAATTAGAGGAGGAGCGGCTCATTCTATCACGAAAGCACGGAGTGACAAAGGCATCGGCGCCGAAAGAAGCTCCTGTGGCAAAACTTGCGGAGCCAAGACAGCATCTCGACCGCAATACGAGCCAAGGTAGAAAGCCGGCCACGTTCGTCATAAATAGTGAAGGCACGGTGCCCAAACAATGGAACAAATGGGCGAGAGATGCCGATGCCGTTACTACAGGGCCGGCGTATTGCGAGTATCATAAAAACAAGGCCCACGCGACGGAGGACTGTCGCTACCTGCAAGGACTCCTCATGGCTAAGTATAAGAGCGGCGACATCACCATCGAATGTGACCGAGCCCAAGGGGGCAATAAAAACCAAAAACGAAACGAGGCCACTGCTCGGCAGTTCCTCCAGGATCGAGCCGACGGAGCAGCTGGAGGCGACGATCAAACAAACGATCCGGCCAAAAGACAACGCCAAGGCAAAGCTGTCGCAGACGCTCCCAACGTCGTCCGACAAATCCATATGATCATGGGCGGCCTTCAGAATTGCAACGATTCGGTCCGTTCAATCAAGCAGTATCGAAAGAAAGCCGAAATGATGGAGACGTGGCCAGTAACGCCGAGCCAACCTTCCGTGGAAATCGAACCCATATCTTTTACGAAAGACGACCTCGTCGGAGTCGATCTCCCCCACAACGATCCGCTAGTTGTCGAGCTAATCGTCAGCGATAGCCGAGTTACGCGCGTCATGATCGATACAGGCAGCTCAGTCGACCTAATCTTTAAAGATACCCTCACCGCGATGAACGTAGCTGACCGGCGTATAAAGCCGCGCTCTCGACCATTAGCCGGGTTCGACGGCGACTTCATCATGTCTCTCGACACTATCAAACTACCCACGTTTGTCGGCGGTACGATCGCCTGGGTTAAGTTCGTTGTCATCGATAAACCGACGATATACAATGTAATTTTGGGGACACCGTGGCTTCATCAAATGCAGGCCGTCGCGTCCACCTACCACCAGTGCGTCAAGTTTCCCACTCATCAGGGAATCTTCACTCTCAAAGGAAATCAGCAAGTAGCGCGGACGTGTTTCCTGATCGAACACAAGAACCGCGCCGAAAAGAAATTATAGCAATCAAAGAAAGGGGAGCCCGCGCCCAGCTCTGTAATAGTAAAGGCACCGGGCAAATCCTACGAGGAATCGGAGCTAAGTCGAACGGAGCTTGTGAATATCGACGCGTCGGATCCATTGCGTTGTGTTGGCGTCAGAGCTGAAATTAGTCCAGAAATCAAAGCGGCCCTTGTGGCCCTCCTCAAAGAGAATTCGTCAACCTTTGCTTGGAGCGTTGAGGACATGCCGGGAATCGACCCCTCGATAACGTCCCACGAGCTAGGTGTGGATCCGACATTCAAACCTGTTAAGCAGAAAAGACGCAAATTGGGTCCGGAACGAGCCAAAGCAGTAAATGACGAGGTCGAAAAGCTACTAGGCGCCGGCTCCATCATCGAAGTCCGATACCCAGAGTGGTTGGCAAATCCCGTCGTAGTCAAAAAGAAAAACGGTAAGTGGAGGGTGTACGTCGACTTCACCGATCTGAACAAGGCGTGTCCAAAAGATAGCTACCCTTTACCGCATATCGACCGGCTCGTCGAAGCCACAGCAGGGAACGAGCTCCTATCGTTCATGGACGCTTTCTCCGGATACAACCAAATCCTCATGCATAAAGACGATCAGGAAAAGACGTCCTTCATCACCGATCGCGGAACGTACTACTACAAGGTGATGCCTTTCGGTCTGAAAAACGCCGGAGCAACGTATCAGCGCCTCGTCAACAAAATGTTCGCCAAACAGCTCGGCCGAACTGTCGAAGTCTACATCGACGACATGCTCGTTAAGTCATTGAAAGCTGACGACCACGTTCAGAACCTCCGACAATGCTTCGACGTGCTAAACAAATACCAAATGAAGTTGAACCCGGCCAAATGTACGTTTGCGATAACTTCCGGTGAGTTCCTGGGCTACGTCGTCACCAAGAGAGGGATAGAAGCCAACCCAAAAAAAATTTGCGCTATACTGGAGTTACCCTCTCCCAGAAACGCCAAGGAAGTACAACGGCTGACCGGCCGGATCGCGGCCCTCAATCGATTCATCTCAAGGTCGACGGATAAATGTTTGCCGTTCTACAACCTCCTAAAGTGGAGAGACAAGTTTACCTGGGACGACGTAAGCGAGAAAGCATTCGCCGAGCTTAAGACGTATCTGATGACGCCACCGGTACTCGCAAAACCTGAGAACGGCGAAACTTTATTCTTATACATAGCTGTATCAAGTTGGGCCGTCAGCGGGGTATTAGTACGAGACGACCGCGGCGAACAGAGACCAATCTTCTACGTAAGTAAATCGCTAATCGAGGCCGAGGTCCGCTATCCTACAATGGAAAAAGCCGCGTTAGCAGTCGTTACGTCGGCGAGGAAGTTGCGTCCCTACTTCCAGTCTCATACCGTGGCCGTGCTTACAAACCAACCTATCAAAACCGCGTTACACAGTCCGAGCCTGTCTGGAAGAATGACCAAGTGGGCCGTCGAACTCAGTGAATACGACATCGACTTCCGGGCTCGACTAGCCATGAAATCTCAAGTCCTCGCCGACTTCATCATCGAATTACCAGCAGTTGACCCGGACGACACCACACTAAGCACCAATCAGACGAATGGTATTTGGACCCTCTATTCAGACGGATCGTCCTCTTCGCATGGATCAGGTGTCGGCATCAGGCTCGTCTCCCCAACCGGCGAAATGTTAGAGCAGTCCTTCCGGTTACGTTTCGCGGTAACAAATAACGTCGCCGAATACGAAGCACTCATCGCCAGACTCCGACTCGCAATTGGAATGAGTGCCCGACGACTCCGTGCCATGATCGATTCACAGCTCGTAGCAAGTCAATATAGCGGCGATTACGAAGCAAGAAATGATAGATTGGACGCATACCTCAAGGTCGTCCAGCGTCTGTCCAAACAATTCATAGAGTTCGAGCTAACCAAGATACCACGGGGAGATAACGCTCCTGCAGACGCTCTAGCAGCACTAGCCTCAACATCCGACCCAGATCTTCGCCGCGTCATACCAGTCAAAAGCATCGATCACCCCAGCATTGAAGAGATCAAATCCGTCAACCTTGTGCGCAGCCGCGCCGCACCAGATCCGATAAGCGACCCCGACGATTGGCGCCTCGATATACGTGATTTTCTGTCAGATGGGACGGTTCCGGTAGACAAATGGGAAGCACGGCGTCTGCGCGCCAAATCGTCAAAATACACTCTGTACCGCGAACACTTACTCCGGTACGACGCCTCCGGAGCAGTACTTAGCTGCCTACATAAAGCGGACGTGGCCGAAGTTATGAAAGAAACACGAGGGAGCAGGCGGAAACCATTCAAGAGGACGATCCCTCGCGATCAAAGTCAGAAAGCTCGGCTACTATTGGCCGACGATGATCTCAGATTGCAAAAACTACGTGCTAAAGTGCGAGCAATGCCAGCGGCATGCCCCCATCATCCACCAGCCAACTGAGCTAATGAAAGCCAGCGCCGCACCATATCCCTTTATGCGGTGGGCAATGGACATCGTCGGTCCACTTCCAGCTTCGCGTCAGAAACGCTTCATCCTCGTCATGACTGATTACTTCACCAAGTGGGTGGAAGCTGAATCCTATGCGACGATCAAAGCCAAAGACGTACAAAACTTCATTTGGAAATTCATCATCTGTCGGCACGGCCTACCATACGAAATAATCACGGACAACGGCTCACAGTTTATTTCGCTACAATTTGAAGATTTCTGCGCTAGCTGGAGAATTCGCTTGAATAAATCAACGCCGCGTTACCCCCAGGGCAACGGCCAGGCTGAGGCAACAAACAAAACAATCCTCGCCGGACTCAAGAAACGGCTAGAAGCCAAAAAAGGAGTCTGGGCAGACGAACTCGACGGCGTCCTATGGTCATACAGAACGACCCCGCGCAGCGCCACCGAACAAACACCATTTTCCTTAGCCTACGGAATGGAAGCGATGGCCCCGGCAGAAGTAGGGTGTACAAGCCTCCGACGTTCCATGATGGTACAGAATAATGATCTCAACGATGAAATGATGAGGCACAGTCTCGACGACCTGGAAGAAAACCGCAACACCGCGCTATGTCGAATCCAGAATTATCAACTTGCTGCAGCGAAATACTACAACAAGAAATTCCATAATCGGCATTTTAGCGAAGGTGACCTCGTCCTCAGAAAAGTGTTCGAAAACACGGCCGAACTCAACGCCGGGAAGCTCGGCGCGAATTGGGAAGGTCCCTATCAGATATCGAAGATCGTCCGACCCGGAGACTACGAGATCCTCACAATGTCCGGCGTCGAAGTCCCCCGCACATGGAATTCGATGCACCTGAAGCTCCTCACAATGTCCGGCCTTACCGACGCCTCACTATGTAATGTGAACTACGAGCGGCTTGATCCCTCCGATCAAGGGGTACGTAGGCAGCCTCGTTTACGAGGCACAGCTGCAAATATTAATAAAATTTATCTTTCCAAAGGCAGAAACGAAACAAATTACGTTAGCACCCTGGCCCGGTGACTAATCGAACGAAAGCTGAGTCCCGTACTCGCACGACTAAAACGACTGATCATGTAAGCCGAGGCCAAACTCGCAATCACGTTCATTTTAATCATTCAAACAGGATAAGCCGACCCCGGAGGTCGCACCTAAAAATGTTCTGGGCCCGACCCAAACACGATTATCGACCAAGTTATTGAGGTCGTCCTCAATAACCTGCGCGGAACGACCCCGGAGGTCGCACCTAAAAAAAAATGTTCTGGGTCCGACCCAAACACGATTATCGACCAAGTTATTGAGGTCGTCCTCAATAACCTGCGCGGAACAACCCCGGAGGTCGCACCTAAAAAATGTTCTGGGTCCGACCCAAACACGATTATCGACCAAGTTATTGAGGTCGTCCTCAATAACCTGCGCGGAACGATCTCGACAGTATACGCAAAAGATAATAAACGGAATAGATGTTCAATAAAAGAAAAGCCAACAGAAGTGGCAAGAGTCTTACAAAAGCCGACTACGCGGCAAATAACTTAAGAAAAAAAACATAAACAAAGAATCTCAAGACGCGACCTCGTCTTGAGGAGGATCCCCGACCTTGGTGTCACCATCACCAATGACTTGGTCGACGGCCTCGACGTCACCAGCAACTTCATCGTCAACACCTTCAACCGAAGGCGCAAACTCCTCAACGACGAGAGATCCCTTGAAGAGATTTCCGACGTCATTCCAACCTTCCTCTAGCTCGGCAATGTCGAACGCATTGACCTCATTCTTAAGCTCTTCCGCATCAGCTTCAAGCCTCTCGATCACGTCCTTGGAGTTCAAGACGACCTCCCCAGTTTCAGCCAGCGCCTTCAGCAGGGCAACGCTCCCGACCGCCTGATTATAATCGAGGAACTTGGGATACGCCGCGTCCCTAGTGGTGAAATGCCTCTGAATCCCGTCAAGACGTTGCTGAAATTGGTCGGCAGCCTCCTTGAGAGCCTTGGTTATGTGAATACGAGCGTATTCGGTGCGCCTCTCCCGAAGCCTTGCCTCCTCGGGTTGTGATTGCTCGGCCATTATGTGAATGTGATTTCTCCCTCCTCTCCCTCTCTACGTCGGGTCTTGCGTCCGAACGATCGACACCGACAACACCATGACCGCGTCGATCACGATGGTCACCTTCTTCTCTCCTATCCTGACGATCTGAAGATCGTCGCTCACTCTCCTTAGCCTCGTATTCGGCTAAGGAAAGACGTTTCCCTAAGGCCATAGCCTCGTCCTCTTCCCGGCTCATCCTCTTTGACGGTGTCACCGACGATTTCTTCTTATATCTTGATGAGTAATCACCCACCGCGTCGACATTCATTTTCCCCATAATCTTTGAAGGAGCTGGTATGAAAAAGAAAGGGGAGAGAAGAATATAAGAAAAATTGTACGCACTCATCGAACGAATAAAGAAATAAGGGAAAGATCAAGGCCGACCTGGAGTCTTGTTAACCTTCCTTGCTTTCGAAGGACCTCCTCTTCGGCTCGTTCTCTTTGGTTTTGAGGAAGGGCGACGAACATGATCTTCTTCGTTGGGCCAGGTATACGGGCACAAAGCTAGAATCTTCTTAACGTCGTCGCGAAGCTTCTCAGGATACGGGTCCAAGATCTTGGGACAACGAACTACAAGAGGAAAAGAAACAAGAAAAGCAAGTTAGATAAATTATCAGTTAACAAGGGATCGACCTCGGAGGGATAAGCAAACTACCGGGTGAAATAGTCTACCCATGGTAATTCGTGATGACCACGTCCCCAACGGAATCGTTGTCGACCTTAACAAAGAAGTACCAACGAAGCCAATCGTTGGTCATACTCTTCGCGCCAACAACCAACTTTGGGGTCAGCGAAGACTGAGTATACACCAAGCCCGGCTTGGATTTCCCAAAATTCTTCTTCGTCGTCAATTCCTCGTACAGGGAACAACGAGGTTTGACGCCGCACCGCTCAGCCAAACGAATCATGCCGTAAGCATTCCGAATAGCAGCCGGAGAAAGTTGCGCAAACGCCATTTTTTGCCGCGAAGCGTATTGAAGCAAGAATGCCGGAATTGGAAAAGTCAGCCCGCAGTCAGTGATGAGCTTTTCATATACACAAAGATATCCAGGCGGAGCAGTCCAGGGCCGATCCCATGGGTTCGGGATGAGCGTATTTAGGGAAGCCGGAGCATCGCAGAAATGGAGAGAAAGCTCAATCGTCTCGCTCGTCGACGTCGTCGGTTGAAGGTAATCCGGAATTCCCGGTGCTAGGCCGCCAGGCTGAACAAACCCAACCGGGGTGTGCTTCCGCTTCATCAATGGAACGATGTCCAAACGATCGGCGACATCAGACGACGGGCCGACAAAACGAGCCGCTCTAACAGTAGAAGATTTGCGTCTAATGAGCGGTACGTTATCCTCATCTATAGATGCCGCGTCACTGTCGTCATCGCGAAGACACATGGTTGTAACGGACTTAGGATTTGCACTCGGTCCGGCTGCTCCCATGCGACTTTCGAGCTCGCGACGTCGTAACTCTGTAACAACCGGAGAATCTCTGGCGACAGACGAGGCCGACGATCCGGAAGAGGTTCTAGATCTACGACCCCGGGAGTTGCTGACAGATTCGTTGAGAAAAGGATCAACAGACCGGACATTCGACTCGTCGGAAGTACGAGATTGGCGGTGGTCGGAGACGGAGTCGAAAGAACCGACACTTGAAGACATAATTGTGGAAGTCGAAACTAGCACAATCGAGATTTGTCTAGGGTTTTATCTTAGGGATACAATAAACGTGAATTCTCAAAGTACAACAGAACGGATTGAAACCAAAGATGGTGTTCTTGATTTTATTAAGAAAAAGATGACTTTGATCGTACAAGAGTTTGATCATAAAAGAAAAAGGTGTTTGTGCTGTGAGAGCTTTGCGTAGTGTAAATTCTAGAGCGATATTGCTTGCTTTCTGCGAGAGCCTTGAATCTCTTTATATAGGGGTGATAAACCGCCTCTCCCACGATATTCTCGGAAGATTTCCATTTATCTTGAAGTCGGCTTAGAATATCGCGGAATAAGGATAATTTCCTTATTCTGCGGAGTTTCTTGGAAGATATCCTGATTTGAATCGATCCTTTGAGATTCTTCCTTATCATTTCCGGGTTTATCGGAAATGATCCTTCTCTTTCGGAAATGACGACCTACTTGGAAATGGTACTTTGAAGACGAATATTTTACCAAGTCTTTGCCTCGGTGACTTGTGCAATCGGCTCGGGGACATGAGAGGCACGGCCCAGGTTCCCGAGAGAAACCGGCTCGGGTCCACGGAAGGAGCCAGCTCGGGGGTCTCGACACGAACCGGCTCGGATTCCCGGAGTGAACCGGCTCGGGCACTTGAAGGGAGCCGGCTCGGGTTCACAAGCTTGCTGACAGACCCCGAGCAGACTACGGGCGTTCCCCGAGGCAACCAATGCAGTGACCCGAGGTGAATGGCAGTTTGCACCGAGGTGAATGGCAGTTTGCACCGAGGTGAATGGCAGTTTGCACCGAGGTGAATGGCAGTTTGCACCGAGGTGAATGGCTCGCTTCACCGTGGTGAATGGCAGTTTGCACCGAGGTGAACGGCTCGCTTCACCGAGGTGTCTTCAGAAGTTCCCTGAGGCGTTCGAAGTTCGGCTCGGTGCTATGGGATGAGCTTCACGACTGTTAGTCTGAGCCGTTTTAAACTTTGTTCCGAGCCCATCCTTGTATGCCGCGAAATTTTCAATGTTTCAAAAATGGTTAGTGTCCTTCGGTGACTCTGATTCTTGACGATTCGAATCTCTTTGACGCTTCATCTTCTTCTAGCGCGTGTGACGGTTGAGATTCTACCTCGAGAAGTGGAAGAGTCCTCTGCTGATTCCCGAGACCCGTGCGGATGCGAAGCATCTTAATGTTGGTCACGCGCGCCCGACGCGCCCGAGACTTGGGCGGATGCTAAATATTATTAAACTCGTGTGTACCCGACGCGCCGAAGTGTTTTATAAATATCCGACTCCTGCTTCATTTTCACATTTCGCAATCTGCAAGGAAAATTTCTAAGGTTCGCTTCTTTTCTCTCTGATCTTGATCTCTTTAATTTCTTCTGCTTTGCTTTATTTTCCGTCGTTCCTCCGCCGTGCCAGATCTTAGATTTGGTTTTTCCGATTTCAAATCTTGTTTTTCCGATTCTTTTTGATTCACCCGAGCCGAAGATGTCACTCTCTGATTCAAGTGATTCGTCCCGAGGCAGAAACATTCCTGTTCATGAAAAGAAGATGGTTTGGAGCAGTCCCTCGGAAGGAACCGAGGCTAGTTTTTCAGATTGCTCCGAACGGCATGACGATAGTGAAGCAAAATCGTCATCCGTGGACCAAGATCCGAGCCAATTTATGGCTCGGGAGGATATAGTTGCGAATGTGGCTCGGGATGAGGATCTTCCTGATGACCCCGAGGCAGCTTTAAATACGGGGAGAACGCGTCCTCCGTCTAAGGACGAAGCTGGGGGTTCTCGTTGGCAAAAAGCGCCCGAGCCGTCTTTGCTCCCTGTAAAGGCCGAGGCGGTTCACTATGATTCCGACGCGGAGGCGAGAATGCTTCAGGCCAGGATGCAAGCGGCTAAGGCTCTACAGCAGAAGACGAAGCGAGCCAGAAAAGTGAAAAGGCCCGACCCTCCTGGTTCTACGCTATCCACCGAGGATTCCCTCAGAGAATTGAGAGTTCGGTTCGGTTTCAGTGAAGGAGTCACGATGAGGCTTCCGACCCCGAGCGAACGAGCCGATAATCCTCCCAAGGGGTTCTTCACGTTGTACGAGGGGTTTTTCAGTTTTTGTTTCCTATGGTTCCCTCTCCCGAGGCTGATCGTTGAGTATTTGTGGTCGTATAAGATTGCGTTGGCTCAGATCTCAACTCGTGGACTGCGGCATCTCATTGGGATCTTAGTAAGGAGTTTCGAGGCGGATAAAATTTTGTCCCTCGGGCATTTAAGGAATTTCCTGGAGGTTCGTCGTAGCCCGGGTCCTCTGGAAAGATACTACATCTCGCCGAGCAAAAATAAAAAGATCATTGGCGGGTTCCCGAGCAAGGATGAGAAGTACATTGATCATTTCTTCTTCGTTGCGATTGACGAGGACTCCGTCCCCGAGGGATGCCTTGATAAAATTGTTGCGAAATGGGGCAAAATCGGTAGTTTACCCGAAGCGTTTAAGTTTTCTTTCTGTCGTGATTTGATCGATTTATTCTAACCAGTTTTGTTTTCATTTTCAGATCGTAACCCGGCGTTCCTCGAGCTTATCCCCGAAGATCTTTTAGAAACTCACGAGGAGTTGGCTTCCCGGAAGTGTAACTGGACCAAGCATTTTACGCTCAAAAGAGTTGAGAAAGCGCTGAGATTACTCCGAGGCGTGTCCTGTTCATCATCATCATCCTCCTCGGATCACCGATTAAGCGGTTACATGGAGATGCAGAAGGCGAAGATGACGCTAAGGGAGAAAAAGGCTGCTGAGAAGGAAGCGGCTGAGCAGAAAAGAGCTCTCGAGGCGGTTTTCAAACCTTTGACCGAGGGGTCTAGAAGGCCCGAGGCGTCCGATCTACCCGAGGCGTCTGGCAGGCCCGAAGTGGTTAAGGGCCCCGAAGGATCCGGGGTTGATCTAGCTGTTACTTCGGATCCTCTCGAAGCGATCGACGATGTCCCTGCTGGGGACGGTGGAGTTCAAGCTCCCGAGGTCGAACACACCGAAGTTGTGGTCGGCTTGGCTGCTGGTAGACAGGCCAAGTCTAAGGGAAAACGTCCTCGGGGCGACCACTCTACCGATAGGAGGAAGAAGTCGAAGAGCGATCATAGCAGCTCTCGACCGATTTACAAGGACAAGGTGGCTTCGGCCAACCTTGTTGCTTCGTGTGCATGGCCGTTGTTGACGGCCCCTGAGACTCTGGCCGAGGCGAAAAGATTCGCCGAGACTTCGGCCAACTTTCTGAAGGTAATAATAATTTTTTTGTTGAACCTCTTGTTTCGAAGTTCTTTTTCGTTCCTAACATGTCGTTTTATCCCCAGGCCTTCTCCTCAATGAACACGCTGGTTCGTTCCTACGAATCTGCGAACCGCCAGCGCGAAGCTGCCAGCGAGCAGTTTGAGATGGCCCGAGCGGAATCGGAGAGGAGAATAACCGAGGCGACCGCAGCAAGGGAGAGGGCCGAGGCCTTGGTTGCGGCTGAGCAAGAAGCGAGGCAGAAGGATGCCGAGGAGAACGCTCGAATTCGGCAGAAAGCCGAAGCGGAGATTGAGCGCCTCAACCGCCTATTCACCGAGGAGAAGTCCCTTCGGGAGGTCGAGGTTGCTCGAGCCAGGAAGGCTGCCAAAAGGGAGGTTACTGAAGAATTCGCCAAGCAGATCAAAACGATCGAGGCGAAGCTGGAACAGTTCGACCAGGTCGCTGATCGATACATGTACTTCTCCCAGACTAAGGCTAACGCCGAGCTGATTGCCGAGCTCGAGGCGGGCAAGTCGATCGAGGACGAGAAGAAAGAGGTAGATGCATGGAAAGAAGAGTTCGGGGACGCCGAAGCGGAGTATTCTCAGCTCGCGGTCGAGCTGCTCGAAACTTTGAAGATTCCTCCGGTGTCACCCGACTCTGCTCACGATAGCCTTGGGAATAGGTCGGTGGAGTTACAGATCAAGCAGGGAAGAACCTGTGCTCCGAGGCTGCGCTTGTTCCAGACGAGGAGCAGGATAAGTGATCCCGAGGCGCCCCTTCTTTTATGTTCTGGATTTGTTTTGATTCTTCTCCTTTTTGTAAGACTTGTGCCTGGACGGCTTTATCCCTTTTGAATGCATGTTTCCTTAAACACTTGAAGTGACTTCGTTCATCAAGGAGTTAGTCTTTTCCGAGTCGTTTTAACTTCCGAACCGAATTATACACCAATGTCAATGTAATTGGGTTTTGGTAAAAATGAGCTTCGGTTCAGTAGGAGTTATCTTTCGGAATAGCGAACCAGTGTTAAGATAACTGGGTTTTTGTAAGTGATGTGAAAAAGTTAATTCTCCCGAATCGTTTCTACTTCCGAACTGAAAGTGAAATGGATCGTTCACCAGTGTTAAGGTAACTGGGTTTTGGTTATATGGGACTAATCTCTATCGGTTGCGACCCGAGCTGATATAGTCGAAGCCAGTGCTTAGAAGCGAACTGGGGTACCAGTGTCGGAGTCGACTGGGTTTTCCGAAGACAATCTCTTGGTGGTCAGATATCTCTGACCGAATTGTCTCGAATACTTATATAGCGCGCTGTAACCGAAGCGGTGAAATGAGCTCTCTGTTCGTGGACGTGGCCATCATCCGAATGAACTGTTAGCTTTGTGGGTCGATAAGAGGATAGTAAAAGTTCCCGAGATGAGTTTTGGGAAAAATGTCGAGGTGGATAAAATTGATAATCCGAAGGGTAAAAACTTAGAAAATTTGAAAAATTTAGTGGGAGTATATATGTATACGGACCCACTCCCCCCTTTTTTAATTAGGGGGGGTAGCTGAACTCGTCCGAGGACGAGCTGCCTACGTACCCTTTTCAGGGATCAAGCCACCCCGTAGTTCGAGTACATGCGTACCTTAGGTTTTTAGCGGTAATATTTCCTTAGGTTCATTGCGTTCCAGGATCTAGGTACCGCTTTGCCGTTCATGTTGACGAGTTCGTAGACGCCGGGACGGATTACCTTTGCGATCGTGTAAAGTCCCTCCCAATTCGCGCCGAGCTTACCTGCGTTCTGCTCGGCGGTATTCTGGAAAACTTTGCGTAGTACGAGATCTCCTTCGTGGAAACGGCGATGCTTAACGTGAGAATTGTAGTACCGAGCCGTTGCATTTTGATAGTTCTGCATGCGGATCAAAGCCGAATCTCTTCTTTCGTCAATTAAGTCCAGCTCGTCCAGCATCATCTGAGTGTTGGAATTTTCCTGCTCGGGGAGAAAACGTCTTCTCAGTCCCGGGATCTCGGCTTCGGTGGGAATCACACACTCCGTGCCGTAGACAAGGGCGAAAGGTGTTTCTCCCGTGGCCCGCCGCGGCGTGGTTCTGTGCGACCATAGTACTCCTTCCAATTCGTCGGTCCAGCGGCCTTTCTTCGCGTCGAGACGCTTTTTTATTCCATCGAGAATCGTCTTGTTTGCCGCTTCGGCCTGTCCGTTTCCCTGAGGGTACCGAGGCGTAGACTTGCTAAGGCGAATTCCCCATTTCTCGCAGAATCCTTCGAACCGAGCCGAAATAAACTGCGATCCGTTGTCTGTAACGATCTCGTAAGGTATTCCGTGGCGGTACACGATGTTCTTCCAGACGAAGTTCTCGACCTGCGCGTCTTTGATGCTGGCGTAAGAGTCCGCCTCGATCCATTTGGAGAAGTAGTCTGTCAGTACGAGGACGAGTTTCTTCTGCTTGGAGTTGTGTAGAGGTCCGATGATGTCCATGGACCATCGCATGAACGGATAAGGCGAAGTGATGGAAGAGAGGAGCTCGGCGGGTTGATGAATAGTTGGTGCGTGCCTCTGGCATTTATCACATCGTTGAGAAAACTTCTCGCAGTCTTTGACCATCGTCGGCCAAAAATATCCGTGGCGTTTGATCTTTATAGCCAGGGCTCTTCCGCCGGAATGGTTTCCACAAGATCCGCCGTGTACTTCTTACATGACTCTCCGAGCTTCGTTTCCTTCGACACAGATAAGGAGGGGACCGGAAAGTCGCCATTTAAAGAGTTCTCCGTCGATCAGAGTATACCGAGCCGCTTTGGCCTTAAGCTTCCGAGCTGCCCATTTTTCAGTAGGAACTTCTCCATCGGCTATGTAGCTTCGGATGGCTCCGATCCATTTGGCGTCGCTTCCGTATTCGAGCTCGGTTGTGTCCGTAGTTTGCTGGCCTAGCAGTTTGATGTCCATTTCTTCCGGTTCTTCTGTCTCCCGAGCTGTTAGAACTTGATCCTTGCTATTATCTTCAATGCTCGGCTTTTCGATGAACTCGACCGGTATGATTCTCTTCAGATTTGGGTCGGAGGTTGCAGCTAGAGCCGCTAAGGCGTCGGCTGACATGTTCTCGCCTCGCGGGATTCTGGTTAACTCGAACTCTCCGAACTGTTTCGCCAAGTCTTGCGTGAGAGCAAGATACGCTTCCATTCGTTCGTCGCGAGCCGCGTATTCTCCATTGAATTGATTAGCCACAAGCTGGGAGTCGCAAAAGGCTCGCAGCTTGTTGATCTTAAGCCCCCGAGCCAGCTTAAGTCCTGCTATCAGCGCTTCATACTCAGCCACGTTGTTAGTTGCGTCGAAATTTAGCCGAAAGGACTGTTCGAGGATTTCACCCTCTGGTGATGCTAGGCGGATTCCGACGCCAGAATCTTGTTTTGAGGATGAGCCGTCGACGTGGAGGATCCAAACAGCGTTGGGTGACTCTTCTCGGGCGTTCTCTGTGGGCAGCTCGATGATGAAATCGGCCAGGACTTGAGATTTCGCGCATGTTTTGTTCCTGTATTCGATGTCATACTCACTGAGTTCTACCGCCCACTTGGCCAGGCGTCCCGATTGGCTCGGACTGTGCAGGATGGTTCGGAGTGATACGGGCGCCATAACGACAATTGAGTGAGACTGGAAATATGGCCGTAGTTTCCGAGCTGACATTACTACGGCGAGGGCGTGCTTTTCAGTTTGCGGGTAGCGTGTTTCCGCGTCGGTGAAGGTTTGCGAGACATAAAATATCGGCTTCTGCTCTCCTCTGTCTTCCCTTACTATGACTCCACTTATCGCTGTATCCGAGACTGCGATGTACAAGAATAATGGCCCGCCCGGGACTGGTTTTGCCAACACCGGTGGATTAGCCAGATACCTCTTCAGTTCCTGGAAAGCCTCTTCGCAGCGATCGGTATATTCGAACTTTTTGTTTCCGCGCAGAGTATCGTAGAAAGCCAGGCATTTATCAGTGGATCGCGAGATGAATCGGTTCAGGGCTGCGACTCTCCCGGTGAGACGTTGGACTTCGCGCTTGTTCTGTGGTGAAGGCATGTTCAGTAGAGCATAAATTTGCTTTGGGTTTGCCTCGATGCCTCGGTGAGTTACGAGATATCCCAAGAATTCTCCCGACTTTACCGCGAAACGACATTTTGCCGGGTTGAGCTTCATGTTGTGCTTGTTGAGCTGGCGAAAACAGTCGCGTAGATGAGCTATGTGATCGCTTTCTTCGAGGGATTTGACTAACATGTCGTCGATATATACTTCCATCGTCTTCCCGAGCTGCTCGGAGAACATCCTGTTGACGAGTCGTTGGTAAGTTGCGCCAGCGTTCTTGAGTCCGAAGAGCATGACTTTGTAGCAGTAGATACCTCGGTCAGTGATGAATGCTGTCTTCTCGCGGTCGTCGGGGTGCATGAGGATCTGGTTGTATCCCGCAAAAGCATCCATGAACGATAGCAACTTATTTCCCGCAGTTGCTTCTACTAAACGATCGATATGTGGGAGCGGAAAACTGTCTTTGGGACAAGCTTTGTTCAGATTGGTGAAGTCGACGCATACTCTCCACTTCCCGTTCTTCTTTTTAACTACGACAGGATTCGCTAACCAGTCTGGATATCTTGCTTCGGAGATTGAACCGATCTTCAGGAGCTTTTCTACTTCGGCGTTCACGGCATCTGCGCGATCACGACCCAATTTTCTCCGCTTCTGCTTGATGGGCTTGAAAGATGGGTCAACATTCAGCTCGTGGCAGATTACGTCGATGCTTACCCCAGGTAGATCTTCAGCCGACCAGGCGAAGGTGTTGATGTTCTCTTTGAGGAATGAGATGAGCTCGGTCTTGATTTCCTCGGTTAAGTCGCTGCCAATTTCCACGCATCGTTCAGGCCGTTCGTCGTTGAGGCTAATGGAGATTACATGATCCGAGGTAGGCTTCTTCTCCTCGCACGCCTCCTCGATCTGTAATTGCTATAACTGTTTAGATATAGCCTTCTCTTCACTCCGGCCAAGTTTTGATTTCTTGCGATCTGTTTCGGCCTTCGCTTCAGTGACAGGGTTTCGGAGTTTGTGTGCTGCCATGAAACACATCCGAGAATTCTTCTGACTGCCCAGATCGTTTTCACGCCATTGGGGGTCGGGAATTTGACACACAGATGGTATGTTGATGCGACAGCTCGCATTAGATTTAACCACGGAGTTCCCATTATGACGTTGTAGATGGTAGGTCGATCGGTGACTGAGAAGTTGACTATCTTTGTTACCCCACCGGCTCAAACTGGTAATTGGATGGTTCCAAGCGTCATCAAAGTTTCCCCTGAAAACCCGAGGACATGTCTTGGGGTCGGAATCACCTGTGACATGTCGATGTTCATTTGTCGGAGTGTTTCGCGAAAGATTACGTCGATGGTGCTGCCGGTGTCAATTAATACTCGGTAAATATCATGGTCTCCTATCGCTAAGGTGACGACGATTGGATCGTTATGAGGCATGTCGAGCCCGTTTGTCTCGCTTTCTTCGAATGTGATCACGTCGTTAGGTCGATCGAAGCGTCTTGTCCAGTTGCTGGGCGTCTTGGCTCGGCGTTGATAAGCTTTGATTGCCGCTACGGTGTCAGAACAGTATGGCGATCCACCCATTATGGTAAGAACCTTCTGGCGTGTACCATCTCGGTCTTCGTCTTCCGACCCCCGGGTTTTTTTTGAGACTCCTGGTTTCTTGGTTCGGGGTCTCTTCCCGGGTTGGTCTGCTCGGGCTCTGGCTCTGGTTCAAGATCCTTAAGAGTGACGTTCGTCCCGAGCTCTCCAGCTAGGAATTTGGTTGCTAACTTAGCTCCGAGGCTTCGGCATCTCGAGGTATGGTGGCCGAAAATTTTATGGTGTTCGCAGTATTCTTGATCATTGCTCGGTGGCTGATCCCTTGTCCAGGTGAAGGACTCTCTTCCTCGCCCACGGCCTCGGCCTCTGCCGCGGCCACGGCCTCGGGGCGTGTCAATCTGGTAGCTATGGTATCCCGAGAAATTGCGTCCTTCGTGATGCATATACGTACCGCTCTCACGTGTCTTCTTCTGGACCGGGGGTGTCGCTTGGGCTTTCTCGGTTTTCTCGGCTCGGGGCGCCTGTTTTGTTGGCTCATGCCTCTTTGCTAGCAGCGCCATCTCTTCTTCTTGGGCGACGAAATCCGAGGCTCGATGCAGCGCGTCGCAAATTGTTGTTGGTTTAGACAGATTCAACTCTTTCATGAACTCTGACTTGTACCAGAGAGCTTTCTTTAAAGCCGAAAGAGCGGCTACATCTGTAATTCCTTCGACCTTGGCTAGCGTCGATTTGAATGTTTTGAGGAAATCTCTTAACGGCTCGGTGGGCTGTTGAGACAGGGACCACAGATCTGCGTCGGAGGTTCCGGGGTCAATGAGCACGGAGTATTACTTGAGGAACAGTGTCGACAGCTCGTCGAAACTGTCAATCGAGTTTCGTTCCAATCTCGAAAACCACTCCAATGCGGGTCCTTTGAGGTGTTCCACGAACAGTAAGCATAGACCTGCATCCTTTTCCCCGGGCTTGAACCTGGCTCGGGCCACAGATATCACGAACGATTTAATGTGGCACTTCGGATCGGTTGACCCGTTGTAAGAGTCGATTTTGAACTTTCCCAGATTGGACATCGTCGTTTCGGAAATTCTTTTGGTGAAAGGCGTATTCCAAGATTCTTCCAAAATTCGGTCGATGTTCGGTGCAGAGGACGAAACGCTATGTATCTGGGTTTTGACGAGCTTTATATCAGCTTCCGCCTTGGCTAGGGAGGCTCGGATCTTGCTTAGCTCGTCCTCTCTCTCGGATTCTTCGGCCCACCTTATGTTTTCCTCAGTTTCTTCATCGTCGGTGAGATCTAACGCTCGGCGGAGTTAGCTCCGGCTCGGGTACGCTCATCTTGCAGATCATCTGGCTCGTCTGTCAAGTCCACTGCGTCTGGCTCGGTGGGATCATCTTGGTTCTCGCGTCTGGCAGGGTCGGCTCGGGTTGCGACTCTGGTGTTGCCGGTTGGTGTCGCGAACGTGAGTCTTGTTGGGTTGATGCCAGGTAAGTCCCTCCGAGCTCGTGGCGGCCGAGTCTGGAAACGCGTGGTTTTTTGTTGCCCACGTGTTGCGATTTCGTCGACTCGCTGCGCCAAGGTTTTGTTAGCTTTCTCTTGATCGTCAGCTTTCTTCTGGAATTTAACCATCAGGTCTTTCAGCTCGACTAGAGTCGCTATGATCGTCGGATCGGCTTGAGGATTCAGAGGGTTCGGAGGGTTCGGGATCCCTCCTCCGGCTGGTGGTGTCTGACGACCATCTTCGTTCATCGTCCTTTTCGGTAATCGAGTTCTGCGTCTTAGAGTAAGAGAATTCTAAAGTAATCCCCACAGGCGGTGCCAAACTGTGGAAGTCGAAACTAGCACAATCGAGATTTGTCTAGGGTTTTATTTTAGGGATACAATAAACGTGAATTCTCAAAGAACAACAGAACGGATTGAAACCAAAGATGGTGTTCTTGATTTTATTAAGAAAAAGATGACTTTGATCGTACAAGAGTTTGATCGTAAAAGAAAAAGGTGTTTGTGCTGTGAGAGCTTTGCGTAGTGTAAATTCTAGAGCGATATTGCTTGCTTTCTACGAGAGCCTTGAATCTCTTTATATAGGGGTGATAAACCGCCTCTCCCACGATATTCTCGGAAGATTTCCATTTATCTTGAAGTCGGCTTAGAATATCGCGGAATAAGGATAATTTCCTTATTCTGCGGAGTTTCTTGGAAGATATCCTGATTTGAATCGATCCTTTGAGATTCTTCCTTATCATTTCCGGGTTTATCGGAAATGATCCTTCTCTTTCGGAAATGACGACCTACTTGGAAATGGTACTTTGAAGACGAATATTTTACCAAGTCTTTGCCTCGGGTGACTTGTGCAATCGGCTCGGGGACAAGAGAGGCACGGCCCAGGTTCCCGAGAGAAACCGGCTCGGGTCCACGGAAGGAGCCAGCTCGGGGGTCTCGACACGAACCGGCTCGAATTCCCGGAGTGAACCGGCTCAGGCACTTGAAGGGAGCCGGCTCGGGTTCACAAGCTTGCTGACAGACCCCGAGCAGACTACGGGCGTTCCCCGAGGCAACCAATGCAGTGACCCGAGGTGAATGGCAGTTTGCACCGAGGTGAATGGCAGTTTGCACCGAGGTGAATGGCAGTTTGCAGCGAGGTGAATGGCTCGCTTCACCGTGGTGAATGGCAGTTTGCACTGAGGTGAACGGCTCGCTTCACCGAGGTGTCTTCAGAAGTTCCCTGAGGCGTTCGAAGTTCGGCTCGGTGCTATGGGATGAAATCCGACCCCAACAATAATCGGAAAATAAGAAAAGACGCGCTGTGAAAAGAAGAGAGAACAGAGAGAATACCTTTGAAATTGATGCGGAGAAAGAATGAAAGGAATGATGAGGAAGCGAAGTATTTATAGAGGGAGTCGGTTGAAGAAAAACCGCGTCATCATTGCGTCTCGAAGAACGGCGTAATCATCACACCTTCGTCGCCTGCAACTCGCGAACGACCCGTTTTTCAATGCCTCGGGAGCGGCAGTAGACGAATCAGAAGAGAGCGTCCATCACACGCGGCTCGAGAATATGCGAAGGAAGTCGAAACGAGAACGGCGAAATGATTGCAACCCTAGCCGCGTCATCACTACGCACTAGGGTTGGGGGGCTACTGTTGATGGTGGATTTTGGGCTCGGGCCCAAACCCCTTAACGGGCCTAAACCCTTCAACGGGCCCACGCTTCCCTGTGGCCTAGCAGAGGCCAAAGGAAGGCCCAGATTCATTCTTCCACCGACCAAAGGGCAAAAAGAACATTTTGCACGAACAGTGTACCCTACTTTTGCACCCTATAAATAGCAAAAAATAATGATTGTACAGGGATCCCGAAATAACCGCTTTACAGAGAATATCGTACAACCGTCAGAGCACTTTGCGGCTCGGCTCGGACTCTAAGTTTTCAGCTCGTCTATTTTTGTAATTGTCGGCTCGTTCTTTAAATAAGAGATTCTTCTTTCGCCCTTAAAACTCCGAATACGTACTTGTGTGATTTTGAGGATCAACAAATAACATCACGAATGGGAAGAGCAATTGACATGGGCTTTCAAAATTAAGAAGGCCCAGCGCAATATTTTTGGTGCCATTAACCCGTTTTGACGGGTAACAAGAAAATGCATTATTTTTTGAGATTCTTATGGATTTGGGACTGATAGTCTGTATTCTGTAATTACGTTTTAGGCATTATTTTTGTCATAGAAGTACCATTTTACCTAGTCCTGAATAATGAGATTCTTATCATTTTGTATATTTTTTCTTTAAGAATTACAAGATAAGGTATTCGTGGACAGTGTATTTTTAAAAAACTCTTTTAGCAAAAGAATGTAAGTTTACACGTTGCTATTAGAATTAAGAATGGTGTTTTCTTTCCTTCTCCATGCGGATCCTGTTCTCGAATCAAGACCTCCTTATTTATATAAGGGGGTAGTCGGTCTTGGATATGTCTTCTTTCTTTATTTTTCGGACTTGAATCTTTTCTCGGATCTCCATCGTCATCAAACAAAAGGAACAATGTTTTTGTTTTGTTTACGACAGGTCAAGTGACAATCTCCATGAGTTTTTGCTCTTGGGCCAGTTACTGGTGGCGCTTGAAGGAGGGATCGAACCTCCCACCTTGTAAAGAATGAAACGAGGGAATATATTATAAATTGCCAATAACTAAAACCTGTAAACCATGAACTCTGGACTTGGTGATTTAAATCTTCAATTTTATGTGGACCTGGTGATTTAAATCTTCAATTTTATGTTGACTTTCAATTTAATCACGAAATTCTCGTTGACTAAGCCAATTGAGGCACATCGTTAACTTGCTAAATAGAGCAATCAGACGAAGAGGAAAATAGAAACCATGTTGCTGTAGAAGAAAGATTATGTGATGGCTTCGAAGTGCCAGTTATGCGATGACATCGTCTTATTGATCCGTTTAGCCAGTTAACGATGGGTCTCAAATGGTTTTGTCAATGAGAATCCATGATTAAAATGAAAATCAACATAAAATTAAGAATTTAAATCACCAGATGTAGAGTTCATGATTTAAACCAACGAAAATGATAAACCGATGATTTAAATGATATTTTTCCCATTATAATTCACATGGCATGCATGCTTGACTTTTTATAAATACCAAAGAAGATGATGGAGTAAGAATTTGAAGTTAAAGAAAGAAAAAAAAAGCGAAAGAGAAAGAAAGAGAGGATGTTGATAAAGAGAATAAAGCTATGCATAGAGATTATGAAGATAGCGAAGGAGTTCTTGGTGGTGGTGGCTAACACCGTCACAATCTTCTTGAGGCAATCTTCTCCACCTCCTCCGGCTCTCCTCCGCCATGGCCTCTACTCTTACTCCGCCTCCCCTTATCATCCTTCTTCCCTGAGTTTGTAATCTTTTGTTTTTAATGCTTTGTAATATTCTTGTTCTTTATTTTATAATGAATGCTCATGTATATTCATTACTTTTTTTTTGGTGAAAACCCATGTATATTCATTACTTAATCTTCTAATAAATCACTTTACTCTATATGGATGTAGTTTAAAAATAACAACTAGTTTTAGGCTTTTTGGCCATTCTCATACGTTATCACTTGAGTTTGTAATTTTTGTTTTGTTTTCCAGATTACTTCTTTTTTCTTTTCTGAGTTCCATTGTTGGAATTAGGCTTTGGGTTGGGTTTTCCAGGTTTTCGGTGTTGGAACTTGTTTTTGACGAAGTGGTTGTGACCACTTTTCTAGTGGATTTTTCCGTGAAGACTTTCCATCGGAATGACCGAATCTTAGGCAATAGGCACAATTGAATCGTTGTCGTGAGCCTTACATGTTGATGTATTGGGATGTCAAAAACGGAGTTTGTTTGAATGAAAAATGGAAATTCAAAGTAGCTAGCTAGGTTTTCGCGACTGTCAATACCCTCTAGTTCTTTTGTTGCCACATACCTTTGATATTAGGTAGATCTTGTAGATGAGATGAAGGAGTTGAAGCAGCATGATGTGGTCACTTGATTGGGTGGTGCTTTAGTTTTACAAAAAAAATAAAAAAAAAAATACAAAACTGTCAAATTGAGTATGAGAGAATTTTAGATGATATTACTAAGCTCTAAGACCATATATTTATTAAGGAACTGTATAACGATTTGTAATTATCAACAAAGGAAAATATACTTATTATTCCTAATAAAACAGCTAGAGACAAAAGAAGAAAAAAGACGAAACGGTAGTAAACGACGCCTTTTTTTTTGATAAACCCTATCGGCTATCCGGTCGGCCCCGGTAGGAACGCACCAAGGTGCTACATAGTGGACTGGTCCACCGTGTTAACGGTTAGGTCCTTACGGGCTACCACTCTGCCTATCCCGAGTTTGGAATGCCTTCCGACTAAGTGCCAGGGGGTAGTCAGGCCGCCTGCATTTCTAGCTACCAGGTAAACCAATTGGGCCAAGGCTCAACTGACAGACTTCCCAAACAAATGTGTTTTTGTTTCCAGGGAGAATCGAACTCAGGTTTGGGAGTTTCACCCTTTCCCAAAGCTTCCTCTGCCACTAGACCACGGATGCTTGGGCAAACGACGCCTTATTGCCGAGGAAAAGAAGAAGAAGAAGAAAAATCAAGAGTCGTCATAACTCTTGAACCCCTAAATCGTGACTTCTCCCTCAAGGAAACTTTTTAATGGTGTTTTGCTATTAAAAAAGAGGAAAATTGATGAAAATTTGGTGTGGTTTTCTTGTAGGATATTAGTTTGTGTGTTGGACGCAATATGGGTTTGTCTTTTATTCTTGCACTCAATGTACAACAGGAGAGAATGACGAGGATGAGAAGAAAAAGAAGAAGACGACATCACAGAGAGATTCATGTGGATGTCGAGGATTTAAAAACTTGGGTCGCACCAGAGATTCCTCTGGATCTCCTGATCGAGATTCTGACGAGATTGCCTGCGAAATCTGTGTTGAGATTCAAGTGTGTCTCAAACTTTTGGTCATCTCTTTTCTCCTCGAGATATTTTCGCAATCGTTTCCTTATGGTCTCATCTCAACGTCATTCTCGTCTTTACATGTCTTTTATGGACCTTTACAACGATTCTAAGTCTATGCTTCTATCATCCGCTCCAATAAGCAGCACATTTCCATCCTCCTTAGTATTCGACCAAGATCTTACCATCCGCAAGATGGGAGGGTTCATATTGCGCGTTCTCCGTGGCTTCATCTGCTTCACAGTTGACTCTAAGCCGCATATCTATAACCCCACCACCAGACAACTTGTAATCTTACCTGCCATGGAAGAATCTGTTATCATAGCTGAAGAAGAAGAAGATAATTATGAAATATTCTTCTTTATGGGCCACGACCATGTTAAAGATCAGCTCAAACTACTTTGCACAATTACGACAATGTCAAACGATATGCAAAAGATAGAATCAGAGCTTTGGGTCTTTGTACTAGAAGCTGGCGGTTCGTGGAAAAGGGTTGCAAAGGAGTTTCCTCCTCATCTTCCTAGTCCATATGAACTGAATATGAATGGAGTTTTATATTACTTGGCTTGGACTGATATGCATACTTGTGTGCTTGTGAGTTTCGACTTCAGGTCGGAAGAATTCAATATGATTCAAGTACCTCGCAAGGCCGGTGATAAGATCCTACCTAGACTTAAGAAGTGGTTGACTCAAATAGATTATGCTGGAAAAGTAGCTGTGTTTGACATGACTTATCTCAAAGTGAGGGGTACGGTGGATCTATGGGTAGTGCAAGATTGGAGGAATAAGGAATGGTTGAGGAAGACTCTGGTTTTGCAGCCTTCTCAGCTTCATCCAATCTTTGACAATCATAGATTACTAGCAAAAGGAACTCTAAAAGGCAAGGTTATCTTGGTACCGCGATATTTGGTTTCTCCCTTTTACTTTCTTTGTTACGATCTGCAACTCAATGATTTGAAAAAGGTTGAAATCAAAGGAATACCTGATCGCTGGTTTAGTAAGCCTAACACGGACATATATTGTGACATTGAGTTTATGAATCCGAGTGAGAGCATCGAGTACCTTGAAACTTGAAATCGTTTCTACTTCTTGTATCATTCAAAGTATTCTCGTTTCTACTCTTTTTGTTGGTTTAGGGAATACTATTATCGTTTTTTTTTTTTTATAATTTAAACTTATTCAGCTCAGGTGTTTCTTGTTTGGTCTTTTGTGGTTATTATTGGCTAGAGATTGGTTTTTCGTAGTTATTACTGGCAGAGAATATGTACACACCAATATTGAATCATTTTGCAGCTATGATCTGAATCAAGTATTAGAGTGACCGTTGATGGGAGGATACCATTTTTCTGGCTTTGTTTAATTGGCCATGTTGTTGTGCTGCTAAGTTTCTGTAAACTATTCTTTCTTTGGATCAGTGATTGGTTGTGAAAACTGAAAAATATCAGCTTATATCGAGAAGAAACAGGGTCTTGATAACGGTTGTTCTTGGGTTTTCCTTAGAGAACAAGTTCGAAGATGCCGTAGAAATGAACTCGAGGTTCAGCCCGATAATACTACTTTGAAGATAATGTTTGAGAAAGGGCAGCCTTTAAATAAATTTCAAGGAATGGATTGAGTGGTGTAGAAAGTATGGTTTCTGTAAGAATATGGGTTCATTGAAGAAATCATTTCAGATTGTGGAGCTAATGAAGCAAACTACCATGTTGCAGGATCTTGGCACATATATAACATGTAGATGAATGTGTTGCGTGCAATGCGGGAAGTGTCAGGGAAGCTCTTGAATCAATAGATGATATGGATTTGAAGTTGCTGCCCGATGTGGTCACGTACAATACATTGATTGATGGGTGTTGCGAACAAGGACTCATGATATATCTTTCAAGTGGCCTTGTAAGGAAGAAGTTGCCAGAAAATCAGGGTATTTTTTTCGACAAGGGCGGACAAGAACATTTGTCATGTATTAAGATTTAGACTGATATTGAATGGTAGGGGCTGCGCGAACGCAAACCCCCTCTGCCACAAATAATGACGTAGGCTCTTCCTCAAGGGAAGACCTTAAGCATAGCACCCCAACGGTATGTGCAATGCGGTCACTAGCCTAGGCCACTCGTCTTATTGATCGCGAGTCGACCCCGTCCAGGTAAGTGATTTGCTCGAGCCGTCCATTTCTTTATATATACTCCTGTTTCCCCAGTCATTGCTTTGGGTATAAGCGATGTGGGACTTTTTAATATGAACACATCGTGCTGGTTTCTTTCAACGGCATGAGTTTTTGTGTTTATTATTCACATGGGCTGGATGCTCTAGGCCCAATCAAGTGCTTGAAACGACGGTATAACGTTTTTTACAAACAGAAAAACATTGCGAGGAAACTGTAAAAACAGTTTTTATAAGACGTAGACGTACTGAATCTTCAATGAGGGACACACACAGCTATTGAGCTATAGAATAATGTGTATTTGGGATAGGAGATAGGTTTTATCAGGATTTAGGCTAATAACAAAATGACCATGCTTAATAAACATTTTTTTGATTAGAAGAGAATAATATCATGAAATTGTTTGTGATTTTATAGATCCAGAAGCAACTACATATGCTTACTAGTCACTAAATTAAAAATAGATAAAGAACTGATCTCCTTTAACTTAATTGCTGGTTTGTTTTAAATTAAGAAACTATTTATTTATGTGACTGAAAGTATTCTACATAAGTGTACAATAAAAGTTTGACTATATGTATATATTTTATCATTCAGCTAAATGTATGACCATTTATTTTAAATAATTTGAATATAATTGTTTGCTTATGTTTCTGGATATTATTTCTTGAATTCAATGTTTATGTATTGAATTGCATCTCATTGGTTCTATGTAATTTCTTTGTAAACTCTTTTAAATTAATATAATAAGTGAGAGGTTTAAAAGAAACTCTTTGATTCATCGATTTCTTTGCGTCAAATTTAGTTAATTGGTTCTTTTTTTTTTGATAAATTGTATTTTAGCAAAAAAAATATCACACAAATCCTTTAACAATATCAAAGCAACATTACACAAATCCCTTCTTCTTTTACCCCTTGCCTAAAAAGTCAAGTGGGATATTCTTTCTTCTTCTTGCCGTCATACTCTTTCTTCTTCTTGCCGCCATACTTCTTCTTGTTTGATCCTTCTGTTAGATAGTTGAGCCCTAGAAAACAGCAACAAGCAACTACTATCAGTCTTGCAATCATAAAAACTAACCCACTATGCGCTAAGCCACATATGCCTTGGTACCACAATGAAGAGACCCACAATTTCTATAGGTAAAAATCAACAAACAAAATTACATTAAAATTTCTGGAAATTGTACTTGATAAATTAATAATCAGTATAAATTATTAATTTTGTTTTGTTTCAAGTGGAGTCAGTGTAATATATACATAATTCGATAAGATAATAGTTAAATATTCCATCGAGATTTTACTGTACGATTTTCAGAATGTAAATAATGTAATCTTCAACAAAACTAAAGTAAACTGAAACACAAAGAAAACTTTGATGATATTTTGATTGAACAAACTGAATTATCGAATTGATTCAAGAATTTAAAATCTAAACCTAGAACTATAATAAGGATTTCATTAATTCCGAATAAAAAACAGACTGTAGTAAAACCTTTTTAAAATAATACTCACTAAATTAATAACCTCTATAAATTAACAAATTATTCTGGTCTCTAGTTGGGACCAGTGTAAAAAATAACTCAAAGCGATAAATTAATAAGATCATAACTTTTTTTAAAATCTATGTAAACATATGGTCCCATCAATACCATAAATTAATAATTGTATAAACTTATCAATATATATATATATATATATATATATATATGTAAAATATTTAGTAAAATATGAATATTATATTGTTTGTTTTTTCTTAAATTTGTATTAATTCTTGGTAGAGTTCAATTCTAATATTTTTACTACATCTTAAAAAGTTTTGTGCTATTTTCTAAGCTTAGTAATTTATTTTATACTTGTAATTTGTTTCGAAATATATTGATTATAAAAAAAATTGCTTTTCATATAATGTTTTTAAGGAAATTAGAAAATTAGTAAAATCTTTTTATAAATTAATAATTATTAATTTATCGATAATTTAATACTTCTTTAAATTAATAAAATTTCTCGGTCCCGACATTATTAATTTATAGAGGTTTTACTGTATATTAAAGAAACAAAAACAACAAATCCACCAAACTAAAACCAGGATTTAGTTGATGAAACGATCGTGCCTTGGTAATGTCCATGTACTTTTGATGATTAGTTTTTGTGAAGGATCATGTGTAGAATAAATAAACCAATAACTAATCATCAAAACTAAACACAAATGAATTCTTCGTTTTCTTCTTCTTGAATCACCATTAGGGAAGTTGAACTTCACTATAACTTTGTCTTCCCACATGAATACTTTGTTTTCTTCTTCTTCCCCTTACCTGAAAAGTCCAGTGGGATTTGCTATTTTTTGTTTCCGCCATATTTCTTCTTGTTTGATCATTTTGTTAGATAGTTTAGCCCTACAAAAGAGCAACAATCATCTACTATTAGTCCTTCAAAATTCACTCGAATATATTGAAAGTTTACTAGAAATATGAAGTAAAATCAAAACTAGATAACAGCCCGCACTATGTGCGGGATAAACTGATTTAAGTAAAACTATTATGATTAAAATTATTATCTGGAATCCAAGATCCCTTTGTGTAAAACGAAACATGTAATAATTTTTTTTTATTTTTTTTTAATTCAAATTTGGGACTATTTCGTATAAGAATACCTTTCACCCGTGAAATATTTAAACCTGAAATAAAGTTTCAACGCGATAAAGAAAGTATTGACGAAGATTTATATAAATGTATATATAAAAAATATAAATATAAAGATTTATTAATATAAGATAAACAAAAAGTGTACGTTTTTTAATTATTAAAAAATAAATCATTAATATAAATAAACAAAGCTCTCATGATTTCTTATTAAATATAGATATGAAGATGTGGAAGCCCCCTTGGCTCATTGGTTGACTAAGGGTTGATTAATGCTTCTACACCAAGAGGTCTGGGGTTCGAGTCTCAGGTATTGCGATTTATTAATAAATTTGCAGATTAATGGAGGCAAGTGTGCAAGAGATCTCCAGCGATGTACAATTATAGCCGTTCGCCAGGATTCTACGCAGAGAAGGAAGTATCGCCAGGTCGTGGATCATTGAAGGTATTCATCAAGATTACAAAGAAAGGAAGTGTAGTCTGTCGTGGATCTAGTAAGGGTCGGAAGGAATTGTCAGTTGTAGAATCGTCTATGTAACAGTTCTCATAATTTGCAATTAATAATAAATTTAGACGACAAAAAACAAAAAAGATATGAAGATTAGTTGTCTAATTATTTGTTTTTAGTTATAATTTCGTTTTTTATTTGTGTGATATATATATGTATTAAGACTAATGGCAAAATCAGTAAATAGTCTAATAAAATTTGGGTAATAATTTAAATAGGTGGAAAATCACTCTGAAAGCGACATGTTAGCATGACAGTTTAGTTAATAACACGTCAAAGTAAGGTTTATTTTTTAGAGTGCTTCACTATCAATATATAAGAGATTTCTCGGCATCTGATATTCGGTTCGGTTCTGTCATATTTGTCGAAAATTCAGCCAAATTTTATTCAAATTTAACCATATTTAAAATTTATTCCAATATTTCAGGTATTGATAATCGAACCGAACCGAACCCGAACAAAAACTTTAAAATATTTGAATGGGGCTTCTAAATGCTTCTATAGTTCTATCTAAAATACATCGTACCAAACGAGTCTTATCTAAAACCGAACCGAATATCGTATAGGTAGCCACTTAACGATATTCTCGAAACTATTTCCATAAAAAATCTAAAAGGTCAAAGAAAGTTTCCTAAAATTTATTTTATGCTTCCGAAATTTAGTCGAAGTGTGAATTCATCGTTAATTAAATTGAAGGGAAAAGAAAGCACAGAAACCCTAAAACTCTTAAACCTGGCAGAAACAGAACACAATGACGACAACTCTTCCGACATCGTTTTCTTCGTTACCGGAAGACATCATTCTCAGTTGCTTGGCTCGTGTCTCAAAATTCTATCGTCCGACTCTATCCTTAGTCTCCAAGTATTTCCGATCTCTCGTAGCTTCTCCTGATCTTGAGGCCACACGTTCCCGCAACGGGATAACAGAAGATTATCTCTGCGTCTGCTTAAACGTGGGGTCTAAGCCTCGCTGGTTCACACTTGCACCATTCCCACAACAACAGAAACTCAAACCAATCCCTCCTTATTATAAACATCCCAAATCCTCCACCGTTGTTTCAATCGGTTCAGAGATTTACATAATCGGAGGCTCCCTTCATCAAAAGAAAGGCAACAGAGTGTTGGTTCTTGATTGTCGATCTCATCTATGGCGTAGACTACCAAACATGCGTCTAGCTAGAGAAACTCCAGCCGCTGATGTAATCGATGGTAAGATCTACGTGAATGGAGGCTCTACGTCGTACAAAATCGAGAATTGGGGAGAGGTTTATGATCTAAAGACCCAAACTTGGGAGCCATTATTGTTTACAACACTTGATCTCACCACTCATAAGAGTGTGGTTCCAGGTAAATTGGTAATGGGTGGAAAAGTTTATTCTATGAATGATGATTTGAAGATTAGCTTGGAGAAGAATGTTTGCTTGGTAGAGATAGAGAACATGATGTGCCAAATATCGATTTCGAAGGGGATGTTAGTTTGGTATAATCCAGAGGAGAATTTGGGGTGGAGTAGGGTTGAGGGACTTGAAGGAGTACCTCGTGATCCATATTTTCCTGGTTATCTAACTTCGGTGGCAAGTTACGACCGAGGAAGGAGAGTAACGGTTTGGTGGAAGTTGATAGTGAGTCGTTGTTGGCCTGATTGGATGGAAAGTAAAACAGAGATTTGGTGTGCAGAGATTTCGTTTGAGAGACGAGATTTAGGAAAGCTTTGGGGTTTTGTTGAATGGTCTAAGAATGTGTTTATTTTCGACGGAGGCGTCTCTTCTGATTTCTTTTTGCATTAGGCTATTGTGACATACTGATCATTGTATTGTAGTTTTGATATACAGTAAAACCTCTATAAATTAATAATGTTGGGACCATGATATTTTATTAATTTATAGTGATATTAATTTATCTATAAATTAATACGTATTAATTTATAGCGTAAATTAATATTTATTAATGTATAGAAAATTTTGTTTCACTTGTGAAAACTTTTTTTTAAAAAAATACGAGTTAAAGCAATGTGATCTAAATAAATTAATGTTTTGGATTTTATAAATTTTATAGTTTTAGCCTAAAACACTTAATATTTCAAAGAAAAAATAATTTATTTTGACAATGAATAACATCGATTATAGAATTCACATATACAAACGATATACATAAATTAAAATTCACAAATAGTGACATCCATTGTTGTATTTTAAAAACCTATACGACTATTAAAATAAAAATTATGCATATTCAAAATTTGAAAACTTACAAATGGTTTTGGCTATTTTTATGAAAACACTAAAAATATTATATATATATATATATATATATATATATATATATATATATATTAGTGTGTGCAAATTTACATGATTATTAATTTATAATATTATTGGGACTATATTTTTACATTGGAATTTCAAAAAAATTTTATTATCTTATTATCTTATCAAATTTGTTTAATTTTTATACTGGCCCGACTCGGGACCGGCCAAATTTATTAATTTATCGTGGTTATTAATTTATCGAGTACTAATTTATAAAGGTTTGACTGTATTTTTAGAATTTGAAGGGATTTTTTTTTTCTTAATATTTTGAGCATTTTAAGAGATAATAAACCAAATTACATTGGTGATTTAATGTGATTTCTTAAACCAAATAACAGCGATATCACACTTAACGAGTACGCAGATCTCTACGCCAACAAATATTGAATGCTACGTTTACAGTTCAATAACACATCTAAACCACCTTCCAAGTAAAAAATTTGGAAGCAACAATATATTTCTAACAAAAGTTCGATGAAATTACTAATCTCTTCCCTGCTTTCAATCTTTGGTTTCTAGATTTAATAAAACTTTCAAGATCCAGACAACAGAGAAGCAGAGCACAAGTGTGAAAAACTTACCATAAGAGCATCTAGCGAAAGAGATATATCTACAATTACAAAGAAAACTAAATCGAATCCTGAGTCATGTAAACCACAAATAAGACCAATCTGACTCTTATTATATCAGGCAGAGGGCATTGAGGTAGATATCACGACATAAGACAGGTACTGAAGTCCTTCCTGGATCTTTGTGATAGCTGTGGTTTGGTCAGAGCGAAGACTATCGTTGAAGGTGCTTGCTTTTTCCTGCATGGTTGATGTTTTCAGAAGATCATCTTTGGAATCAGCAGCAGCAACTCCTTTAATCGCAGCTGAGTATGTTTCAGATACATCTGATATACCTGCAATGTGGAAAAGGGTATTTGGAAACTGTCACTTTTCTTCTAGTGTTCCGAGTTTCACAAATCACAAGCATATCTATCTTTTTTTTTTTTAACTGGGTTATAGTAGAAGAAATGTTGCTTCTATCTTCTACTCTTACAAATGAAATGGCATACTATCCAATAAGATGATTCTAGCAACCCAGGATACTCGGTAAGAAATGCGAAAGAGGTTATAAGTCGAAGTAAGTTGAATAATTGTGGACCAACCTGTTATAAAACTGTTGGAAACTGCTTCAACATATCCAGTCATCGATTCTGCCTTGCCTTTAATCAGCTTAGCTTTCTCAGTAGGATCCTCTGGCCACTCGATTTTCAATGCCTCGGTGTCTTCATCCTGAACTTTGTTGGCATGAGATATCATGGACTTACTGAGAATAAGCAGATGAGTGACTGCAAAACAGCACATCTCTGAAAGTCTCTGCAGAACGAGATTTTATCTTTTTAGTTAATTGAGTCATATTTCAGCCAAAAAAAGGAAAAATACTGATGGGGGTAGAAAATTCTTCAATATTTAAAATAAATAAGAAGGGACCAAGCTTCGTACATGAACTCCTTCTGAGTGAAGAGATTCAAGCCTGCCACCGGTCCGCTGGATCATATCGTTTACGTTTAGTCCCGCTAAAGCATTTGTGAACCTGATAAACATAAGTGACGAGCAAATAAAAAAGCAGGTCAAAGAAATATATTCCATACACATTTATCTTCTTATCTTAACATGAAAACTTTCATGATGCAAGGAAATCATAGAAAGTACTTCTACAAAGGTCCAAGTTTCTAATTTTCACCTTCTCTCTTATGATATAGAGTATTGCATTTGTTTATTGATATGAAGGGATAATAACAGATTCCTATAACATTGCTGGGGGCTGAAGGGACGTATTGTGGTGATTTTTAGGAGAAAATACAGACAACGGAGACTGATGGAAAAACAATGTAGAATCTGAGAGGAAAAGGGGGACAGTCATAATTACCCCGCAGCCATATCAGCAGCTTTGCTGACACTCGAGTTATGCAGATTCTTCATGTCATCATCATTGCCTTCAGTTTTGATATCTATTTTCTTCCCTTTGTCAGACTCTGCTTTACTTCCGCTCATTTCGTCAGCGAAGCTAAACAGTTGCTGGATTTGTTTGAGCTTCCCGTCATACAAGGATTTTTGATCTGGTGACAATTTCCCCTTTTTCCTGTTGAACAACAGAGTATAGTGGCTTGCCAATGCTTCCAATTCCTGTAAACACCATGCATTGAGAAACTGAGGAAAGACAAACTCGATTTTTCAAGAATGAATGTACAGGTGGTTTTCAGCAATAAGTAGGTCACCTCAAGCTGCTCAGGACCACCATAAATGTAAAAACATCGATCAAATGTCACTTCCTCAAGTACTTGATCCTTAAAGTCTACCCTATCCTTCTCAGCTCCAATACCAGTCTCTGTAATCAGTAAATCCATGGTTTCCTTGCCCACAAATTCAAGTACTTGCATTCCTTTAGCAGTTAATGCTTTTCCTGTCTGAAGATCAGAAGTATGGGCTAAATGAAATGTTAAGCTAGGAAAGACAGAAGACGACACAAACAGCACAAACCTCCAGTAGGGAAGGTGCACCAGATCCAGCTTCCCTAGGAGAAGAACCTTGCTCGACACTGTTTTCAAGCCTACAGAAAAAATAGTGGAGCATCAATAACTTGATCTTCTTCGTAGGGGAACAGGTCTGTACTCATGAAACAGACGACTTCTGGATTCAATAAGCCAGTCTCACCAGTCATCGGCAAACATTGTATTCAGGAAATGACACATAGCTTGCCCAACATTTTATTATTAATGAAACAAAAATAAGCAACCTAATTTACCAAAAGAAGAATCTATTAAAGTAAATTAACTTGAGTATTAAATGCTCAGAGCCTCAGACTCTTGTTATGTGCAGAAACGGAATGCTAAACAAATGAAGTAATTAATTTTAATGCAGACTTTCCATAAGACAATTCATGGAGCATTGATAAATCTTTGTAAACATTTAAACTGAAGGATTACTTTCCTTCTTGTCAGGATATATAAACTCAGTGGCCTAAACCATTTTCGTTCACAAAGTTTGTACTTTGTCCACAGTTAAGATCAAAGCTTTCAGTAAAACAGAGACAAATTAAAAGAAACATACTTTTGCACCAAACTTGTGCCCCCTTTTAACGCATTTCCAAATGCCTGCCAAGCTCCAGAAGTGAAACTCTCAACTGAATCATCGAAAACCTTCAAACCCTGGAAGATGAAACATCGAGATACTATATTAATTCTAACATATGAGCAAGTGAAGAAACAATGACTTGAGCCAACTGACAAACCAGCAGAAAAATCATATGGAGTAACAAAGTTCAATGCAGGAAAGAGGATTATCACATTTCCAACATTATCACCATGAGCATGAACAATGACTTGCCTGGCTAAGAAGCGACTCTTCACTTGCCCCCTCCAATCTCGCAAGAGCTGACTTCTTTAACTTTGCATTCTCATCATCACTATCCTGCTCTGTATCAGCTTCTTCAGTTTTCTCTTCTTCCTTAGCAGAAGATTCAGAGTCTTCATCCACTTCTCCCATATCTGCAATACTTTTCGCCGCTTTCTCCGCCACCGCTGCAGCCTACAGTAGTAGGAAAAATCAAGGATCATTACTCACAAATTAGTAAAGAGTTTAGATCAAAGAAGTTCCTTCAACAAACCATAAAACCTCTATCATTTGGTACCATAAGTTTCGGATCCAATATCAAAAACACAAATTGATAAAATTAGGTCAAAATTGGAGTGAGAACATACATTACGAGAAATCTCTTCCGCAGCTTTTTGAAGATCGGAAAGTACAGAGAAGCCAGAGAAACCCCAACCCCAACCACCGGTACTCTTCGGCGGCGCATCGGTATCGGCCACTGTCAATTTCTCAATCTCAGGCTCTTCTCCCTTAACCGGGGATGATTTCTCCTCGTGCATTTGCTTGTCTTCCTCCATCGTCGATAGCGATCTGGAGATCAAATTAGGGTTTCACCAAAATCGGATTTACCAGAAATGAGATTAGGATTGTGTGAAGATTTGTCGAAGGAATGAAAATGGGATTAAGAATTTCGAATCGAAAACTGTAATTCAGTTAGCTGTGAAACTCAAAAGACTTGACCGGAAAATCATGCTTATGCTTCGTCGTGCAGCAAAAGCATCTTCAACTATACGCCGTCGTTTTTAATATTACAGTCTAACTTATCTCAATCTTTTTCCAATGGCCCCAATGGCCCAATGGCCCAATGGCCAATGGCTTTGCTAAACTAAATAATGATCTCTCTTCATATGTTTTTTTCTTTAATACAAAATATGAATTTTCTTTATCCATAACATGAACGACACTAAGAAGTGTATTATTTGTTCACTTTGTTGAACAAATGTGGCAAGTGGCGGAGGTAGTGTTATACCATAGGGGTCAATTGACACCCATGGATTTTTAAAACTTAGTTTAATTTGATTAATCATTTATAAATTGACTCCATTACAAAATATAAGAGAAAACCACTAAATATTATATATCAAAAAGAATTATTATAATTAAACTCATTACAAATAAATTTTAAATATATATATATATATATATATATATATATCCATTAAAATGAGTTCAACCTAAATATCACTATTCTTTCGCTACTTATGATTTTTTTTTTCTTTTCCTCTATTTCAATTAACATTATCCATTGAAAATCATATTGGAAATAAAATTTTAAGTTAAAATTTATATATTTTTTAGTTTGACATGAAACGTCTTGATGATTTTGTTCATATATTACAAAGACAAATATGTCTCATTTTTTTATTTATCGACTTTTAAAATTATTTTTTATGTTTTAATTTGCAATTGCAACAGTTAAAAGAAATTTCTTTACTATGAATATTTTGAAAACGACTTTGTATCGTTGATACAATTTCAAATAACTTTCTAGTTTTTGAATGAAAAATACGTAACAATGTGACAAACAAAAAAATAATAAAACATTTACAAGATATAAATAATTTTATGATAGATTTCTAAAAATTATATTTTATTATATTTTATTTTTTTAATAAAATTATATATTTTCTATATTAAAAAAAAATTGACCCCTATAAACAATTTTTTTGGCTCCGTCACATCAACGAAGTTCATTTTTCAACATCGGGAGCAGAATTTATGTGCAAATCTACTAGCCAAAATGGCAAATATTTGTAGTAATCAATATTTTATGTATAATTAATGTCCTACTTTCGTACAACTCTTATATCGATGATGCTGATTATAGTGATTAATAAATTTATTGAAAGAAACAAAAAAATTATTTGTACATTCACCAGATTCACTCATTATTTAGTTATACTAAAAATGATAATTTGCTTTGTTAAAGAAGTTGAGAAATTTTATTTTTCTTCCAGAATCATTAAACATTGAAATGAGCACTTCTGTGAAAATCTAACATGTGACTCTGAACTAAAACAGACGGACAAAAAAAAAACTATTAAGAGGTTCATGATAAATCCAAACTACTCAACTCCATGGTGCTCTGGAGGGAAAGGAAGATGTCTATGAGTTTGCTTTTGTGGCGTATGCAGTCACTGAGCTCCCTTACTTTGCCTCACTGCAGACTAGGAAAAAAAAGAATGAATGAAGAGATCGAGTCAGACCTCCACGGACTCACCAAATATGAGGAGAAAGCATTGGAGACTATCAAGCCCAAACTGAAAGCTGACATCGAAAATCCCAAATTAAACTTGTATCATTTTGTTTTTGGATTTCCATAAATATAAATATGGCTGGTATGCTTTACTAGATTAATTTAGTTTATTATTTTAAATTTTTAGAATCTATTTATGGATAGAAGGTTAGCTTGGTTTACTCCATCCATTGATGTCTAGTATGCTTTACTAGATAATGATCCTTTTATATTACAAAAGATCGAGGCATCACCTTATATACACCGCTTCATGAAACATCAAATTTTAGAAAAATAGACATGGCCATGGAGTTAATGCCATCGTTAATGTTTTAACTAAATACATGAGGACTTAGACTATTCTATCTTACAATAGAGAACAATCAAGTCGAGATCTCACTAGAGCTATGTGGATGTCGGATTCTAACACTCAAATATTTATATTATTTATGGGCTAAAACTCTTAAGGTCAAAAGTACAAGACAAATACGTATAACAAAAAGTATGAAGATGTGAGTAGAAACGTAAACATAAAGTAGTATTGTATTAGTAATGTATGAAAATTTAGGTATATGGGGTCTTATATTTATACACAATGATTTACACTTATGATTTACACTTAAATGACTAATAAATGTAATAATTCTCCTTCAATGTGTTTGTTTTGATTTTGTCTTCAATGTTGTAACGTTCTTGTTTAAATTCCTTCGGACCTTTCTTTGGCTTTTAATATGCTTGGTCCACCCTCTGAATTCGAAATCCCTCTCAGTTTCACCTCTCTTATGCGAGTTCTTCCGTTTGTCGTAACGAATATTATGACTTCAGCTCGGATACTCAGTTGTGAGCCCCCTCATGATGATTTGGTGATACGTGGATATCTGCTTTTGGATCCTGAACTGAGAGCAAGCTAGTCAATTTTGATCACAATTTGATTCATCTTTGCGTCAGAGAAAATAAATTTCTCAATAATAACTGTAAACCATTTATATTTTTTTTTTAAAATAACTCCTTATGTATGAATTTTCATAATTCGACATATTCGCTATGAGGTAAGTTAATTTTCGTTGAAAAAGATTTTACTAACTTATCAGAAAATTTTGTGAGGGTGATTTGATTATGATATTATTGCGGTTAATGCAGTGTTATGAGTTAATACATTCATTCGCTATGAGGTTTTGTTTTAAATTTAAAACCTACTAGCTTAAAACCCGCGCTACGGGGTATTTTTCTTAAATTGTGTTTGAAACTATTTTTATATCTAAAAAAAGCACAAACTTATGAAATAGACCTTCTCTTTTAATGATTATTTTCTTTTCATATAACCTTGTTTAGAATTGGGATGTATAGTTGACCAAATTTTGAAGGTTTTTCTTCAGGCGGTAGTAGTGATTCTAATATGTAATAAACTATACATCCCTTGAATTCTGAATGTGTAGGGACTGAAACCAAACATGATCCACTTTGGCTCCAATAGAAGTGAAAGCTAACACCAACTTGTTAACTTTTATAGTCTCTTTAAAGACTGGTGATTCCAATAACTCTGCTACAAGTTCTGGGGGATTTCTTACGGCCGATAAAGTTACTCTTCCATTTTGGCAGCATAGGCCTGGGCATTTGGGTACCCGTTCGGGTTCGGTTCTTTTTTTTCGGATATCGGGTCTATTCGGGTAGGGGGTCAAGACCCATTCGGGTATTCTAAAAATTTGGTTCGGGTTCGGTTCGGGTTCGGGTCGGTTCGGGTATTTTAATAAAAAAAAGCAAAATACTCGAAAATAACCAAAAATACCCGAAATATTTTCGGGTTCGGGTCGGGTTCGGGTTTTTAACTCATATATACCCAAATCTAACCGAAATACTCGATTTATCGAAAATACAATGGTTACTCTTTACCCAAATATAACCAAAAATATCTAAAATACCTAATATATTCGGATTTATGATTGTAATTTTAGGTATTTCGGGTATTATAAATATAAATATAACTAATATTTATAGGTGTATATTTGTATTCGGGTACATTCGGGTACATTCGGGTATTGGATTCGGTTCGGGTTCGGTTCGGGTTTTTTTCGGGTAGGAGGTTAGGACCCATTCGGGTATTTTTAAAAATCGGGTTCGGGTTCGGTTCGGGTATTGTTCGGGTTTTTCGGTTCGGGTATTCGGTTCCGGGTATTTTGCCCAGGCCTATGGCAGCATATTGAAAACAATGGTTTTCCTTCTTTAGTTTTCTCATTGTTTTCTTTTTCCCAAACCAAGAGTTTGACATGAAGGACCTTCAAGAAGATTGATTGTATCTGAAACTTATAAAAACAAATTAGAAAATTTTGGCTTTGTAAGATATTTGTATAGCTTTTTAATATATACCTTTGTAAGACAAATATACAATCATGATACACATGCAAGCATGCGAACTTCTCTATTTACCGTAACACTCCCTAGCAACAACTTAATGCAAAACTAAACACTTAGGTTGTACTCTCACTCACAATATCAATGTTTAGTCATTACCAGATAATAATGCTGAAAACGAAGTGGATATTCACAGTAAATTTAATGCAACCGGTTAGGATCCTACTTATGAAACGAGAATGGACCTAAAGTAATAGATAAGGAACATATGTCAATCAACTCATTTGTTAATTGATTTAAAGTTTAAAGCTCTTAAAACTTACACAAATACATTTAGTACGGGCATAAGATGAACTGTACAACGACAACGGTAGTGTTGTTACGTATAACTTTTTTGTATTTGTCATATTTTTAAGAGTTGGATTTGAAATCCAAATTCCAACAATTAATAGGCTACAAGTGGCAGAGACATTCTAAACGCTTTAGAGTTTCTAAAAGTCTCTCGAATCTCTTTGTACTGATAAGCATTATCTTAAGTAATTAGGTTCATGATCTGAGACAAGGACAACTGAATTGTGGGTCTAAATTAGTTAGATTCTCAAGTTCTCACCGTCGACTCTTAACCGTATAAGTAATTTATTTCCACTTCAGCTGCAGATCATGAACCGTATCAGTTTCTCAAACAATTATCAAAGCTGAAATATATTTCCACAGAAATTAAAGTATATTAGTTTCAGCCATAGCTTTTTATCAAGACGATAGAGTTCTAATATCATTCACCGATTCAACACCACTTCAAATTTCTATCGTTCAAAAATCAAAACCTTGTCAATCTCGAGCTTATTGGAGAAGAGAAGCTTCACTGTTAGAGAAAAAGTCTCGAATCGAATTGGGCTCCAATCAAGAGATGAGCGATGTAACGTATTCGGAGACACAAAGGAATGAGAAACTCGGTCAAATCAAGTTCTTGGATGGGTAAAAAAGTAATCAGAATGTTATGTTCAGTCACGGAACCGATCAGTGAACACTCAGACGGATTCACCCTATATCGCTCATGAATTTGAAAGAGATAAAGAAAGAAGATAAAACCAGAGACGACACGAACAATTAACAAGTTCCCCTAAGCGATCCACTATCTCAACGAAATTAATGACCGGAGTTTTCTGTACAAGGTTCGGAGCTAACGCTCTCTCAGAAGAAGATGAAACGAAGCAAGAGCAATTGTAAAAAAAACATCTCACGATCCTCTCTCTAATTTATCTAACCTTCTTAATCATGTCTTACTTAACTAATCCATCGTAACAGCCTACACATGAACCAATTACTAAGCCCAACTTATCCCAAACCTAGAACTAACCCCACACACAATATGGATGATGTATAAAAAATTAAAGCTGAATCATATTAATGAAATGTTTTTATTGGAAGATAAAATGGCTGATGTGTCACTTCCAGAACATTCCAAAAACCTGAGGTGTCAGCACTGGAGAGAAACTTAGTATTTTTATTGTATTGATCACTTGGAATATGAAATTCATGTTGTTTTAAAAATTTTATTTTTTTTCATACAAAATTAACATATTGTCTTCTCTCTTTCTTGTGATTTTGTCATCTCCCTTTGAAATAAATCCAGATTCAAATTGCGAGTTGTCATATTTCTTTGCAAATCTTTGATTTTCCCCTTCTCTATATTTTCTCCTTTAACACAAAAAATCTAATTATATAATTCAAATTGGAATAATACCACAATGAGACACTTTATTCAACTTATTTCCACAATGAGGCACTTTGAAAGTTGAGAGCACTTTGGATAAGTTATTTGACCCATTTGCCCTCTAACTACATCTCGCTTTGGTTACAATATCTTTTCTCTCTCATTCTCATATCCATTCTCTCTTTCTCTCTCTCTCGGCAAAGAAGAAAGCCAAGTCCAGCTTCTTTCTTCCTTCTTCAACAAATCATCAGCTTTCTAAAGAAAGAGAGATTGAACATTCAGATGAGGCTATTTAATTTTTCCGGTTAATCGGATCTCCCGATTTCTCCGTGTCTGTTTTGAGCTAACTTCAAGGAGACTTTTTTCAGACCACCAACTGGAGCATCTGTCCGATCTGGCTGGTTTAGTTACCTGATTCGTTGAATCGGCTTTCTGTAAACTCGGGTCTCTCTTGGATGAGTTTAGTGGGAAAAGAGAGAGGATCTTTTGGAATAAAAGAACTGCCATGGTAATATCATCACAGCCTCTTCGTTTTTTCCCCATTGCTTATTGTTTTTGCTCTTAAATGTCTTATCTTTCGATTTTATCAAATTAAAGGATTGATTTTTAGACAATTGTTTTGTTTTATTTGGTTTGGTGCTCGTTAATAGAAAGATCGATTCTTGGATAATCAAAGATTATTTGGTTTGGTGCTCGTTAGACAAATCTTTTACAATAATCAAAGATTAGAAGGTTTCGCCAAAGTGTCCAGAATTAAACGCAATCCACTTCAATCCAAATCCCATACTTGAAAAAGTTTAAACACACAAAGAAATTCAATTCACGTTCTGGGTTTCTTTAAACTATGGCGGCTAATTGGACAAGGGTTAGTTTCTTCTTAGCTTTGGTAATGACGGTGGCGATTCTTTCCCCTGCTGTCGTCTCCGGTAGAAATGCTTTTTCCGATTTTAAATCAATCGAAGACGAAGCATACGCCGTCGCTTCTGCCGCCGTGATTAGTGACGAAGACGGGATCGAAATTCTTAAAACTTATTCTAAAGAGATTAGTAAAGGTATGCTTGAATTTGTGAAAGCTAAGACTAATGTGGCTTCTCCTCCACCAAAGGATGGTGATGGAATTGAATTAGCTGCAGATTCGAAGCTTGATTCAAGTGAAGATTTTAAAGAAGATGATTGCAAATCCAAAGCTTGACGAGGCTTGAACATGGTGTTGTTCTCTTATAATAGATTCGTATGAGATTATCTTTGTAGTGTGACTTGTTGATTTTTCATTTCTTAGTAATATGAATTTGTGTTTGCTTTGGTAATTGTGCTCATTTATGCTATATCTTGAGATGTTTGGTAATTAAAATCAAACTTGGACTTCTATTTAGTGTTATATATTTAAAAAAGTTAAATATCGGTTTGGGTTTAGTAGGTAGGGGTAGGGTTTAGTGTTATATATTTAAAAGGAGTTAAAATATCGGTTCAAGTGTTTTTCATGTTTAAAGAAAAATGGACGGTCTAAGTGTTTGTCATGTTTGTCATGTTTCACCATTACTCCACATGGTCAAGTCTAAGTGGACAAGTTAACATGGACCCAAACTATCATTAACTACTTGGGTTTTGAGTGTTGATATTTGAAAGCAATGTCTACATTGTTATTGGGGTTTGGAGACCTATAGGATTATTAGTTTATACATAATGAAATCATGTTGGAAGCTTTGACAGTTTGTCTCCATGAAACTTGTCCAATTAGACGTGACCATGTGGAAATAACTGATTCTCATATGCGAAGTAAAGTGCTCTTAGCTTAGAGGTTCAACGAAACATCAATTTATCAAGCTAGATTCAATTAAAAGAAGTTAAATTTCGGTTTGGATTTAATTTGTTGACGAAGTTAGATTTCGGTTTGGATTTAGTTTGTAGGGGGTAGGGTTTAGTGTTGTATATTTAAAAAAAGTTAAACATCGGTGTGAGTTTATATTGTTGACGAAGTTAGATATCGGTTTGGGTTTACTAGGTGTAGGGGATAGGGTATAGTGTTATATATTTGAAAGAAGTTAAATATCGGTTTGGGTTTAGTAGGTAGGGGGTAGGGTTTAGTGTTAAACTTTTAAACCGAATTTTCATCTCGTTTTAGGTTTATATTGTTGACGAAGTTAGATATCGGTTTGGGTTTACTAGGTAGGGGGTAGGGTTTAGTGTTAAATATTTGAAGAAGTTAAATATAGGTTTGGTTTAGTAGGTAGGGGGTAGGGTTTAGTGTTATATATATTTGAAGAAGCTCTACACATGAATCATTTGTGTTCAAGTGTTTGTCATGTTTCACCATTTACTCCAATTGGTCAAGTCTAATGGGACAAGTTAACATGGACCCAAACTATCATTAACTACTTGGGTTTTGAGTGTTGCTATTTGAGAGCAATGTCTATAGATTGTTCTTGGGGTTTGGAAACATATAGGATTATTAGTTTATACATAATGAAATCTTGTTGGAAGCTTTGACAGTTTGTCTCCATGAAAACTTGTCCAATTAGACGTGACCATCTGGAAATAACTGATTCTCATATGCAAAGTGATATATTTTTAAAAAGTTAAATATCAGTTTGGGTTTAGTAGATAGGGAGTAAGGTTTAGTGTTATATATTTAAAAGAAGTAAAATATCGGGTTGTATAAACTTGTGCATTGCTATGAAACAACCATGTGAGTTACTAGATGACCTTTTGGACTTGACTGTTTAGACACTAATAAATGGACAACTGTGTCTTTGATTTGCTGCAAATGTGTTTTATCGCTTAGTAAAATTATCACTTTTTTTATGGTTACGATATATTGGATGGTTTAGAGTTTTGGTTTACGGTTTAAGATTTAGTGGACAAGGATTAGGGTCTTGGGGTATAGGGTCGAGGGATAGGATCTAGAGTTTTAATTTAATGTTCAGGGGTTAGGGTTAAGGTTTACAAAGTGGTTTATCCATATGGACAACAATTATATGGTATGGTGCATCCAAGCACATCCATAAACAATTTTGGACATGATTACGTAAATAAAAAATTGTAATTGGTCCATACAACTCTAACTATGTGGATGGCTACTTGTAAAGTGTTAGATATCGGTTTGGGTTTAGTAGGTAAGGGGTAGGGTTTAGTGTTATACCTTTAAACCGACCTTTCATTTCGTTTTATGTTTAAATTGTTGACAAAGTTAGATATCGGTTTGAGTTTAGTAGGTAGGGGATAAGTTTTAGTGTTATATATTTAAAAAAGGTTAAATATCGGTTTGGGTTTAGTAGGTAGGGGTAGGATTTAGTGTTATATATTTAAAAGAAGTTAAATATCTGTTTGGGTTTAGTAGGTAGGGAGTAGGGTTTAGTGTTATATATTTAAAAGATATTAAATATCGGTTTGGGTTAAGTAGGTAGAGGGTAGGGTTTAGTGTTATACATTTAAAATAAGTTAAATATCGGTTTGGGTTTAGTAGGTAGGTAGTAGGGTTTAGTGTTATATATTTTAAAGAAGTTAAATATCGATTTGGGTTTATTAGATAGGGAGTAGGGTTTAGTGTTAACTATATTTAAAAGAAGTTAAATATTGGTTTGGGTTTATATTGTTAACTAAGTTAGATATCGGTTTGGGTTTAGTTGGTAGGGAGTAGGGTTTAGTGTTATATATTAAAAAGAAGTTAAATATCGGTTTGGGTTTAGTAGGTAGGGAGTAGGGTTTAGTGTTATATATTTTTTTAAAAAGTTAAATATCGGTTTGGGTTTAGCAGGTAGGGGTATGATTTAGTGTTTTAACCTTTAAACCGAACTTTCATCTCATTTTAGGTTTATATTGTTGTTGTGACTGAGACACTAAAGATGGTGAATAGGATTTAGTGTTTAACCTTATTCCACAATAATTCGTAAAATCATATGAACATAACCATAGGAATGATCTTATATTTTTTTTTTGACATCTTTGGATCGACAATGCCCGATCCATAACCAATCCCTACTATGCGGGGTAACGCGACTTACTGGAGTCAAACTCCGGTGGAGAAGGCGGAGTCAAGTGGACTTAACCACTTGACTAAAGGCACATCCCCGGAATGATCCTATATTTTACATCTCTTAAATTAAAATGTTTTAGCTCCACAAACAGAGACACGATGGCGAACATATCTAAACATTGTTCACCAAAATGAAATACAAGAACACCTTATAAGTTGGCGAACATATCTTCGAAGGATAATAGACGGATTCCTATGGTTGACAATACGCAAGTACGCGTTCATATATGACATTTAGGAGTGAAGGTGTATCCATGTAACATCGAACAAATGGATATAGTGTAAGAAATGACGGTGTATCCATCTAGCGGAGACCAAATGGATATGCATTTTAGTATTTTTTCGTAAACCAAACAATTAACGTTGAGTAGCATTAACAACAGAGCTAAATCAATAACATCATGTCCGGTTTGACGTAATATGTGGACAGCCACAAAATGGACAAAAATCATATGGTTAAAGAGGTGGGGATTGGTGCGTACCTATGGGCAAGAAATTAAACAAGGAATTCAAGGTGTCCCTAGAAAAGGGTATTGGAATTTTAACTGGAAAACCAGATGCATCTTAACAAATCAAATTTCAATGTCAATTCACAACATTCATATCACGAAAATTATGAAAATTAATTTGCTAATTATAGAATTTAACATTTTCGTTACCACAAATTTTTATTTCTTTTTCTCCAGAATGGCTACGGCTACGTTTCACCAATCAATCGTTTTCATTTGCTTCTCCTTCTTCCACAATCTCTCAATATGGATTCAAGATCGATTTTTCACTGAGTTTTATATCAAAAAAGTTAAACTTTTGCAAGATTAAAGCAATGGCATCAGTTTCTTATAACAACACTCTCTTGTCTTCTTCCAAGACCATCCCTGACAATTCTCTAAAGACATCAAGTACATGCTCTGCTTTTTGAATTCCTCAAATCTCATAAGAAACATTGGTTTATGATCATTTATCTAAACAAGTTTATGTTTTGATGTTTAGATGAAGCTGCTCTTAAAAACCAGATAAAGCAAGTAAAAATCCAATTCCAGAGAGAATCAAATTTGGTTAAAGTTGCTCTTACCTCTCCCAAACCATTTATCAATGAATTTCTTGTTATAAACAACGATTCGATTTTTCTTCTTCCCCAATTGAAACATCCCTCGTGATCTTAGTTCAGACCAATACAATCTGTATTAAATCACCGGTCCGGCGAGCCAACCTAGCTGCGCCGTAGCCTACGCCAGTGACAAAACTCCCTAACTTATCACCGTCGTTATTATTCCCAGTTTCTACTTCATCAAAAGCAAATATGTCATTGCCTCGGTGACGGCGGCGACCAATCGAAATATTTTATGAGAAGATTATATCTCTAAGATCTAGGAATTTTCATGGAAGGGGAGAAAGCAGAGCGAAGAGAGAGATAATTTTGTTTCACATCTGGGCATTTGTTTCTAACTAATATTTCTTATGGAACGAGAGAAGAGAGAAAGTGTGTAACATAGCTTTAGTTAAATGAGGGGCAAAATTGTCTATCTTTATTCCAAAAACAAGGTAAAGTGCCTCATATTTCTAAAGTGTCTAAAGTGTAAGAACTTTCATCAAAAGTGTCTTAACATGCAAATCACCCATTCAAATTTGGTCAAACTAGTTTTATATGGCTACATCTAATTGCCAAATGAAATGGAGACAAGTACCACACAAAACCAATTCAGTTTCTTCCACATCTTCCTTCTCCACATTTTTTTTAGTAGGAATTTAATTAGACGGGCAACACACAAAATCAAAATGAAGAAAGAAAGTTTATGGGTTTATGTAACTTTCTTTAAGGACCCATAACTTTCTCAGTCGGCCTAGTGGCCCATTAGCTTTGCAAAACAAAGTCAACTATTTATTTAAAGACCCGCGCTTACTCTGCTAGTCTAGAGTAAAAAAATGAGATTTTTAACCGCTCTACCCTCGAATCGTGTTTTCATTTTATTTAATACCATTTAAAAAAAGTCGTTTCGGAAACAGGTCATATTTCGATTTCGTGGCACATGGAAGATACGAGTTTGCCCTCATGGACATTGGCGCGAGACTACGTGATGGGATACCTGTCTGACTGTAAAAACAAACTAAAAAACCTAGTCTGATTGCGTAAGCTCGTAGGTCGTACAACTGCATTAATGGTGCATTAATTGTTGGTAATCAAGTGCTAAAATTTATTTACTGGATAAAAGAGTGGCTGGTTTACTTTAACAATCAGAGAGATATTGATTTAGGAGATCCCTTGATTTAGAGTTGTTGTCTACAATTTAAAAGAAAACACGATTCCATTTGTTTGAAGACGAACGGCGATTTCGATTTTGTGGAGTCGAAACAGAGAAATTTTAGTTGGTTGTCCACCAAACTTGTAAGATCTTTAAGAGTATAAATGTTTGTGTTTTTTTGTTATTGTAGACAAAATTTTAAATTTTTAAAGTTGATTTTAATGCATTTACTTCAGGTATTTTGGTAAGATCTATGTAATAAATGTTGTTTGTTAATTTTTTCGGCAATAAATGTGTGTTCTTGTTCATCATTCTTCTAATAAATGTTGTATTTAAACGCAAGTGCTGGACATTTGTTTGATGGACGAAACAGTACTCGTAATTTCTGGTGAGTGGATATGCTCGGAAGTTGGTAAGTGGGAATTCCGAGTAGCTCCAAACCGTCAGGCGAAATGTGTTTCTTTCAGCGAAGGTACACGTTACGAAGATTTATTGGCCGGAGTGGTTCGAGCATATGGTTTAAACATGAACGAGGTCCGACCAAGTCTCAGCTTCTGGTTTTTTGGCGAGACGCAAGTGTTAACTCAAGGTCATATGCCTCCGGTTTCCATAGGGTGCGAAGTTTCACTCGGCAAATTTAAAAGTAAAAGGAAGGACTGCAATGGGTTGAACATGTTCTTGACCTTGGAGAAGGTAGATAGTACTGTTCCAGTCGTAGATGTTGTTTGTAGTCTGGGCGACGACGAACTTCTTGCATGTTGTAAACAAATTGAAGACTTGTATCGCGAATCCGTTGAAGAAGAAAGCGCGTTGAAGAAGAGTGATGGATGTTTTCAAGTTGTGGATCCCGGAGTGAATATGGAGAAAGTTGTGGACAAAGTAATGGGTCTTGGTACTGTCGACAAAGGTAAAGGGTTGGTCTATGAGGGGGACTCTACTAATAATGAGCCCGTCTATGAAGATGAAATGGAAGAACCAACATATGATTTTGACAGATGGACAGATCTGATTAACAGGGAATACCCTGTGGACTGGGATCCCTATGTTGGACGCTGTGGACAGGATAGCGCCAATGCAAATAGGAAATATGGACCAAACCATATAGGTGAAACTGTGGTGGACAACAATGGTGGGGGACAAGAGCTGATTGTTTTTGGAGGGAATATCAAAGCTGTTGGTGCTGCTGATAATGTAGTTGGTCCAATCGAATCGAGTGGAGTGGATGCGGTACTATCTATAGGAACTGCTAATTGCGAAACCCGAGAACCCGATAATTTGTCCCCGATAGGTGATCATATTATGGGTATCGACGATTGTGAAATGTTGTTACTAGATGATCAGCCATTCAGAGACAATATTAGAGGTCTTGGCAACGAAGTTGGAAACATGGATTTGAAAAAGGCTGCAGATGCTATATATGTTGGAAGAGTTTTCAAAAACAAACTGGAGCTGCGAGACACTTTACGTGTGTTCGCCATGAAGAGGTTGTTTCATTTCAAAGTGAAGAGATCAGACAAGGGAAGAATGATAGCAGATTGCGTGGATCCTAAATGCAAATGGAGGGTGTTTGCAAAAAATCATGCAAATTCTAAAAACGTAGAAATAAGAAAAGTTCAGTTGAAGCATACATGCGACGTCTCATATAGGTCAAAGTTCGGGAGGAATGCATCGGCTAGGATTCTTGCCCAACTTATGAAAGCGAAATTTGCGAATGGCAAAAAGGGTCCACGTGCATGCGAACTACCAGAGATGGTTTTGGCGGAGTTGAATGTAACAATTTCATACATGAAAGCTTGGAATGTGAAGGAGATGGCAATTTGTGAGGCAAGAGGCAGTGAGGTAGGCAGTTACAAGTATTTGAACACATATTTGCATTTGTTGAGGACATCTAACCCGGGGACAATAACAGATGTTCTCACATCTGTGGACAAAAATGGTGAGAAGGTGTTCAAATATATGTTTTTTGCGCTGGGGGCATCTATAGCTGGGATAAAGTACTTGAGGAAGGTGGTTGTGATTGATGGAACTCAGTTAAAAGGTAGGTATAAAGGGTGTCTTGTAGCGGCCAGTGCACAAGACGGTAATATGCAAATTCACCCCTTAGCTTTTGGTGTGGTGGACAACGAGAATGAAGCCAGCTGGGTATGGTTTTTCAAGAAGCTAAAAGAGATAGTACTAGACGAGGAAGAGCTTGTCTTCGTGTCGGATCGACATGCGGCTATAATATCTGGACTCAAAACCGAGTATCCTTTGGCACATCACGCTGCTTGTTCGGTTCACTTATATAGGAACGTCAAGCATAACTTTAAATGTCCTTGGTTGGCTGGGATGGTCTCAAATGCTGCTAGGTCTTTCACTACTGGTGATTTGGATTTTTGGTTAGCAGAGATTGGCAATCGCAAACCAAAATGTATTGAATATCTAATGGACATAGGTCTTCCCTTTTGGACACTCGCACATTGTCCACAAAAGAGGTATAACTTGATGAGTAGCAATATTTCTGAATCTTTAAACGCGGCGTTGGTGAAAGCTGTGGATTATCCTATTGTGTCTATGGTGGAGTTTATTAGGACAATGCTGATGAGATGGTTCTACTTACGGAGGAAACTAGCTGCAAAAACTGAATCTCGATGCACCCCAGAGATTGAGGATATTCTCATGGACCACCTTGGAGATTCTATTGATTGTGCTGTTTTGTCGGCTAGCGAATGGATTTATCAAGTCAATGATGGGATGGGTTGCGTATATGAAGTCGATCTACAGAGTAAAACTTGCACATGCAAAGTGTTTGATGTTTTGATGATTCCATGTTGTCACGCATTAGCCGCAGTTGGAGTTAGGAATATAGACATTTACTCTCTTATTGGTGAATGTTACTTTGTTGGTCCATGGAGGAGGAAGTACGAAACAGTTATTCGTCCAATACCCAAGGAGGGAGATGTGATAATACCAGAAGAAGTCAAGGTTGTGGAAATGAAACCTCCGAAAACAAAAAGAGGTGGAGGAAGACCGAAGAAGAAGAGAATTCCTTCGAAAGGAGAAACCAAAGTAAGTATAATTATTTGTCTACAATTATTTTCAACGTGGACAAGAAAATAATTAAGTAATACTGCAGGGGAAAGCGAAGAAGAAAAATAATCCACACAAATGTAGCAGATGATTGGGAGTTGGTCACAACAAAGCTACTTGCAAGAACCCCATCTAGCGATGGGTCGGTGTAGCGGGGGAGCGACATGTTTATTTTGTCCATGTTGGAATATCGATGTCCACTTCTTTTGTTTAGGTAATTTGTCCGTCATTTTCGCACATTCAAGATACCCAATTTAGCGATGGGTCGGAGGATCGGAGTAGCGATTTTTTGGTGTTTAATGTTCACGAAGTTTTTTTATGGAGTGTGGATGTCCACTTCTTTTTTTTAGCTATTTTGTTTACAACATGGTATGTGCTCTTTTGGTATGTGATGGCAGCTTTAATATGTAATATTATTGGATCTTTCGAAACCTAACTTCGTAACCCTTTGTTTACTTTTATCCGAGCTTTTTGGTCTTGGTATCCGTGGTGATTGTAATGATAGACAAACATAAACTTTGTTGATATCATGGAAAAACATATAAACATTACAACATTTCTTGATGGAGACAATAAACTGGCCAAGTTTTATCATTTAGCAAAGCTCGCACAACCTCATCGAGTTCCAGTAAAAAAAACACTATGACATGGTAATTCCATGCTACAATGGAAAAAACAATCGCAGTCATCATCGCACATTCGGGCTACACATTGAGGAACCGGTTTGTAAGACCAAGTCTTCACGAATCTACCAGATTCAGCGGGGACCATAGACTTGATTTGCATAAATATCATGTTGCAAATTTTTTCGGCCTCTCCTCCCTCACCGCATGTGTACAAAGGCTGATTCGGATGCGATCTACACAGTGGAGCAAGGGTCCGGTCGGATGCGGCTTGGTTGCCTGAACAAATGTAGAACGGCGCTAGTGCGAAAATTGCATACTTCAAATGTCTGGATGCTCCTTCGAGTAAAAGAATAGCTCGATCTATTGGACCAGCTTGACAACCAAGCCTAAGACCTTCGATGTAGAGGGCTGAAGGGTTTCCTGCTCGTAGACATTTTAAGAAAAATGGTCTATAAGGAGACTGCTCGTTTATTCGGGCTGGGGTGAACAACAACTCGTCGATATCAGCCTCTTTCAACACACTTCGGTCATAGGCCGCATCTCTCCCTTCCCGACCTGCGAAAAGGAAGGGATATAGATTTCGGAAGCCCCCATGCCCTGCAGCTCGAGCAATGAAGGGTAGATAATATGAAATCTGATTTTCCATGAAAAGTTTATTAAAAAAAAACTCGTGTCGAAGATTGTTTTGGTTTTGGACTTCAGTCTTTGCGATTCGTATATATAGGCCCGATTTTCTAGTTGTAGATATTGTTGGGGGTTTGTAAATCATAAGTAGGTCATAAATGAGTATTAAATTGGATCAGAAGGAGTTAGTCTTAGTGGGTGGTGTATTGAAAAAGTATACCACAATCTTTTTTTTAAATCTTTTTTCAGATTGACATTACTTTTTTTGATAGACCAAATTACAAAACGACAACAGAGAGTATTTTTGTCCTGTTCAATCAGAAGCTTAAAGCAATTATAACCAATACTTGAACGACAATGACTACGAATAAAACACTGATAGTTATGGTTTTGTTTCTGCTTTGTGTCTTGAGTTTCTTGATAATTTCTTTGTGGACCACTTATCTCACTGTTGACCTTTTTGTCTCTTCAAGCAATTCTCCTATTTTCTTGAGTTTGTTTCGGATATCGGTCTGTGAATCTGTCCAAGCATTCCGTGGACGTGCTTCAGGGTCGTACTCGTCCACCCAACAGAAGAAATTGCACTTAGCTCCCGCCTGGTAGAAGTAAGAGGAATAAGCTCTAAATCCAGAAAAAACCTAATTAGATCTCCGAATATTTACCTTGTAACGTTCGCAGCCAAAAAAAAGTCTAGAATCGTTTCTTTCTGTCCTCGATTTCAAGATCTGAGCTGGTAGTCCACAGTAACAACAAACCCGATCTTAATAGAAGCGAGTTGCGGTAGAGTATTGTCTGAACGCCATCAACGGGGAAGATGACTAGAACCACTGGTTTGTTTAGCTGAACACTTGTCCCCGGTGTTTTATCTTAATGGAAGTGTAATGAGATTACACTACGATAAAGTAGTGAAGTGGGAGATATTTTCTAAAAAACATGTAGGGAATCGAGAGTAATTATGGACCACAAAATACAATCATTTATTTTCTTTCCTTAAAGCAGTGGACATTACATATACTCTACCCGAACATATAGAAAAACTTTATAGAACACCCCCAACTAAAACACCGGGGACAACGGTTGTCCACGTCGCATAGATAACCTGGTCCTGCGCATACTGGAACTTCCTTGAATCTCCATGTGTCGCAAAATCGACGAATTGTTACTGGTCCCATTTGAACAATTTGATTAAAGACTGCTTCAGCAACCATTTCTGTAAATGCATGGCTTGGGCAAATAGATAGGAATATTGATAATTCGCTCACACCGCCATAATACTCTCCGGAACATAATTTGAAAATTCCAAGGCAAAAATACATTTCTTTGGTTTTATAGTCAGCATTAGATAAAAGGAGTATTGCTTCTTCTATCTTCCCTTCTTTCGTAACAAGTCTTAGAGACTCTAGGTAAGTAGCATCTATGTTCCGTGAATAATAACAACGAAGGAAGAAAGATCGAACATGCGAACCAATATTAACATGGTTGGGATATTTCATTAAGTAATAGAACGAAACAAGCCTAAGTACATTCTTATCATTACATAAATACATGAGAGATTTACACGTCGACATCAGCTTCCCTAGATGTCGATATCCATCTTTAGCAACTCGGATGGCAATCTCGACGACTAGATGGCTTGGTATTGAGAGGATGTGGCACTTATTTGAGAGGGATTTTGTTGTCAAGTGGGTTGTGGACATTGTTTTTTTTTGAAAGATTAAGGGAGATTTAAGCTTATAGGGAGATAGATTTGTAGATTTGCCTTTTATAGATGAAAGTCCTTTTTGTCATTTTTGTTAGGGTTTTAATGGTTTCTTTAATGGAGTAGATAGATGTAGGTGAAATAGTTAGATTAGTATTTAATTCTAGTATCTAACAACTTTGCATTTTTCGAGTCTTTCAGATTACATAAAGGTACTTAACTAACCAATTCCTATAATCTACCCTCGAATCGTGTTTTGTATACTTAGATTAGTATTATTGTAGAATATTATTATGGTTTTTCGAGTTATTAATATTATTTAAAACTTAACTAACCAATTCGTATTGTTCAAAGTTATAGCCAAAACCAAATATAAAATGCAATAATCCAAATGTTACCAAGTTCAAAAACATACGACGAGGTTCACACATAAATAAAAGCAAACAGTTCTTAAAACAACATAAATAACACATAACCATTAGTTGCTAAATGCACCCACAAACTCCTCGTAAACGTCCATAGCATAAGTAAGCCGGAAGCTGTCCACCATTTCATCCGTGATACCATCAACGCCTAAACCCTGCCCATGAAGTTCAATTAACTTCACTGAAAATGGCCCGCAGTCACCAGTGCGTTCATTTTGAGAGATGGCAACAAGTCTTTCGAAAGTAAATGTGTCGGGCCGCGGGTACGCTGTAGGTGAAGTGACCTCATCCCTAATTAGACCGGGAAGCATCTCCACAATAGGAGTCATGATCTTTTTTACCTTTTTCAAATCGTTTCCAGAGATTAGTGGGTCTAAAATATCAATCTTACCCTCTTTTAACAGCACCACCAGGCAGACCCAATGACCCTTTCTCCAATTCATAGGCAGGTAGATTATATCGACATCTTCAAACCACATTATATTCCCTGACCGGCTTGGCACATGTCCACGGACGTAATTCTTGCACACTGAGTTCCACTGGAAAGGTACACTCTTATTCCACTTCTTGAATCGAGGGTATTCATTGCAAAGCATACTAGTAAACCAGGTATCTAGAACAGCAATCCTTGAATTGTTGAATGATTCTCCCAGCTTTCGCCAAACTAGGCTTAGCATAGCTTCCATCTCCTATTTTTTATTGATGGACAAATAAGGAGATGCCTTAGCATTGAGGGAAATTTAGATTTTCAAATAACTATTTTAAAAAAGTAGTGGACTTACAGGTGTATCAACCCAATGCTTCGGCGTCATAATCTCAGAGAAGAAAGTGTTTGGAACAGGATGTCCATCGATTATGTATTCCCTAGGAAGGGGAAAAATAAGCAAACTTTTTTTCCGTGGACAATATTTTAACTAATCACATATGTAATTGACTTACTTTTTCTTATAGCTTGACAACTTTGCAAGGAACTTCTTTTTTTTCAAAACATCAACTTTCCGGAATGGAGTGTACAGTTCAATTCCCCCAGGTTGTCGTTTGTTGTCAGGAGTGTCTCCATATCTGTTAGGAGCTTTTTTGACTCGTTTTGAAGGCAAAGTTTTGTTAATGTCCTCATGACGTTTTATCCCTCGTCGTCCTTTGACGTTGTCTACAACCTGCTTTCCAATATCATCTTCCTCAAAACATTCTTCTTTTTTGTCCACGACAGTTTCCATCTCCATCATAACCTCTTCCTAAACCACACAATATAGAAGAATGAGTCTAAGTTTCAATAACCAAGTAAGAATCTTACTACAAATTTAAAATACCTCGTTAGATTGACCTTCCTCTTTTTCTTCATCATTCCCCTCATCATTTACATCTACACGTTCCGTTGGTTCAGTGGACCTTTTTTCATCATCCTCCTAAAATAACAGCATTATAGCAGTAATATGAAAAGTTTATGCGCACAAATATTAAAAATACAAATCAGATTACCTCGACGGATTGAGTTTCCTCTACACCGTCCTTGCTTTCACTGTGGACATCTGCACCGTCAGCAGGTTCGGTGGACTTCTGTTGTTCTGAGTCTATACTATTGTCCACCACTTTCTCAGATTCAGAATTGTCTACAACTTTTTCTGAGTCTTTAATGTTGTCCACCGCCATCTCAGATTCAGAATTGTCTACAACTTTTTCTGAGTTCTCGATGGATATTTGACTGATTTTTTCTTTGTTAATGTCCATATTTTCACTGTGTGGCAGAACGTACTCGGCGTTTTCTACAAACCCTCTTTCCTTCGCTTCGATCTCGTCCCTGTCATCTTCATTTGTTTCATTGCAGTCCCCCTCCCCTGATGTTTCATCATCTTGTCCATCACCCGATCTTTCTTCCCCCTCTACGTCATCAGATTTCTCAACGTCATCGTTTTCATCTTCTTTTTCTTGTCCATTGTTTTCTTCTTCGTACTCCGTCCCAGTTACCTATTTTTAAGAAATTATTAGTCAAGAACATCAAACTTAGTAATTGAACTTAAAAAACCTATTTACCTGCTCATGAAGACCTCCCCCAGTTTCATCAATGTTTTCACTCTGTACATGATAAATGAGGGATTAGGAGCAAATATAAATAATGGACAAACAAATGGATACTTTGGAAGACATCTTTTACTCACGAATTTTAAAAAGAAATCTCCACTGTTTAATTATGAGTACCTCTTTATAAAACGTTGTATCATCTTCAATCGAATGCTCTTTTTCGGTCTTCTCTAAGCCTTCAAATCCAGATTGAATCATCGGATCATCTTCAACCTGATCATGGACAAATATTACGGACGGTTTTGTCTACTAGGGAGATGTAAAACATTTACGACTTACCTCAACTTCTCGCGCTAAATCCGACTGTCCACCATCGTTGACTTTCATACTTTTAAGTACATCATTAACCCCTAAGTAGTCGTCCACATCTACCTGCCCAGACTCATCGACGACCCCTTTCACTTTCTTAATACGAATTCCTTCACGCTTTCGCGTCAGACATGCTTGCACCTTTTTACCCTCACACTTTTCAGAATTTTTCACGCCACACTTTTTAATTCCAACCTTCCCAAGCTCTTGTCCTTTGCCCGATTTGATTTCCCTCAACAACTCAGTTCTTAAAGTCAACATTTTTTTGTCCACCATAGACATTAATTCCTTCTTATGGGCTTTTATTTTCTTGTCCACCATCGAGACGACATGTCCATCTAATTGCATATTCACTTGCTCTCCAACCACAGGTTCATCATCTCTGACGTCTTGGTTATCATCTCCGGCGTTGCCATCGTCCGCTACTTCCTCTATTACTTCTTCTTTCCTAGATCTCTTCCGAGGGATGGGCAATTTTTTTTCCTTTTTCACAATTTTCGGACCTGGTATAGACATTCTTGGTAGACCATCATATCCACCATGCCAGATTTCTTTGCCAATTGTGACACCTTTCTCTAAAAGGCTCATTATATACTCCACCCCCGGATCTACGACTTCGTCTTCCCAACCGTATTGACCTTCATCAATAGGCTCTTCGGTCTCTAAGATAGAGATTACATCCAACTGAAAAACAAAATTCGTGTTAATATTTTTTATAAATTGAGTCTATTTTCCACATATATTTATGATTTTTACCTCCGGATTGTTTTCAGCTTCCAAGATATTCGAGTTGTGGAATGATTTCAGCTTCGCCAGTTGGAACACAGAACGGTCGGTGAAGGTCTGTTCATCGTCATTGTCGGGAAGATAGGTCTCCAACAGTGGGATGCAATGGAGAATCAGAAGTTGAAGCGACAAAATGAACCCGTGTGTTGCTACGTGAGACTGTTTCATTTTCGCAACTAGTGATTCCACAGAATCTACTTTCGAGCCCACTTTAACCATCCGCATGGTCAAATTGAAAGATTCACGTCCCCACGGATACGAAAAAAAAGTCCCCAGGTTCCTCACCATTTCAACCACCTCCGATGACGCTCTCACCGGCTGGCTGTCGCATATCAGAATTCCCTCCACAATCACTACAAGTGCAAGCCTCAATTTTTTCCATCCAGGCATTTGTCCCTCTGGTGGTTTCCTACTGTCCACCTTCAACGACCTAACAATATCATCGATAGTAACCACTTTCTTATTCCCAAACAATGTCTTCCAAAACGGTTCTGAGTTCCCTGTTGCAGTTTGAGCCTTTGTTATCTCTTCGGCTGGTGGATATGGAAAACATGGAAGCCCCGTCACGAGACCAAACTCTCTAAGGGAGAAACGAAATGGATGGCCTCCGAAAACGAACCACAACTCATGTTCCTTTGCTGTAACAAGTGAACGGCATAATATGTTGTGGACCAGTTTACCCGATAGGGAGCATTTCCTAATTGGCAACTCAAACAGAGAACCCAACGGCGAATTTTGCAGATATTCCAATTCCTTGGTACCCTGCAAAACGTCTACAATGTCGAGCAAATACTCAGGTTTTGATTAGGAGTTGATTCTCCCTTTTACAGGGTATCGATCTGTCGCGAATAGCCTTTCAGGTAGAAGTTCCGGGACAATTGTAACTCCCCCGTCCCTGTCCCACTCTACCCGATTTTGATCTTTACCCGCCTGATACTCAATTAGCCCTTGCGTATCCTCGTCAAATTCCATTATTTTAAGACCTGGAAATTGTGGACATAAAATTTTTGTTAACGTGGACGTAATTGATATACATATGGACAACACAACTCACTTTTTTTCACAATAACAATGACAATGACGATTATAGAGAGATTCAGTATGATATTTACCTTTCTTTCCCTTCGGTATATCGTGGACGAAGACTACCAAATACCAGAATAAAGTTCCAGTTTTTTAAAGTTAAGTTTACAGAAGATTGAAAAGAAGTAGAGCTCCTCGATTAGGTTAAAATGGTGGAGAGAGTTTTATTGGGTAAAATTCTCGATTTCTTCCTCTGTAAAGTAATGTCGTTTCACTTTTTCAACTTTTAATCTTAAAATATTTTGTCGCTTTGGAAACGGAAACCCGGCTACTAGACCGTAATTAATAGCGCAGGCACGTCTCTCCAAACGTCACATCGTCTTCTCTTACACGGTAAAGCGAGAGCATTTTCGTCTTTCTAAGTCCCAAAAATGGCGTTGCCCACGATGAGTTTTTTAAATGTCATTCCCAAAAATTAAAACTCAAAAGAGGGCAGTATTATCAAAATTCCCTAAAAAAATCGAGTCCATATCTTTAGCTAGTTTGATCGGTAATTTGTTCACCTAAGAAAATATCTTTATTAACGAATAAGATATCGCAAATATGTAGATTCTAGGATACCATCATAAACGGCCTTAAAGCACAAGAGAAGAAGCATAACAACAACAACTCTGTTTTTTGAAGTGTTAAAATCTTTTATGGACCCAAAAGATGTTATAAACTGTTACTACACAAACTTTGTACGATTCTTTAAGGAGTTAATGCCACTACGATACATTGCCCTCCCTTTCTTTTTCTTCTTCTTCTTCTGTCTTCTTCAAATTTTGTTATCTTCTGTTTTCCTCATGACGTGATTCATATAAAGACTTCACTCTCTCTAAATTTAGTAGCCTTGGAATATTGGAGGTGGTGGTGAAGCATATTGGTGGCCGATGAATGGTGGAATGATGAATTCCTCACTTGGCGGTGGTGCTTCTACTGTCCGTGTTGGTGTTTGTGGTGGAGGAGAGTTGACCGGTGTTTGTGTTGGTGGTGAACTCATTTTTGGCGGTAAATGTGGAGGAGAGTAGACTGGTGGTGGTGGTGGTGGTGGTGAGTTTACTGGCGGCGGTGGAGGAGAATGTACTGGTGGTGGTGGGGAATATACAGGTGGTGGAGGGGAGTGGACAGGTGGTGGTGGAGAGTATACCGGTGGAGGTGGTGAATGGTCTGGCGGTGGTGGCGGTGGAGGAGAATGGACTGGTGGGGGTGGTGAATGGACTGGCGGAGGAGGAGAATGTATGGGCGGTGGTGGTGAATGGACTGGTGGTGGTGGCGGTGGAGAATAAACTGGTGGTGGAGGTGAATAGACTGGTGGCGGTGGAGAATGGACTGGAGGTGGTGGTGAATGGACTGGCGGGGGAGGAGAGTGTACCGGTGGTGGTGGTGAATGGACTGGCGGTGGAGGAGAATGTACTGGCGGTGGAGGAGAGTGCACTGGTGGTGGTGGCGGTGGAGAATAAACCGGTGGTGGTGGTGAATAGACTGGTGGTGGGGGCGGTGGAGAATATACTGGTGGTGGTGGTGGTGGAGAGTGAACCGGCGATGCAGGTGGGGGAGAGTGAACCGGAGGTGGAGGTGGACTACGCCGGAACTTCACAGGAGACTGATCATATGGGTCATTTGGTTGCGGCGACTCTTTCGGTGGTTGAGGTTTATGAACCGGTGATGGAGTTGAATGGACCGGCGGTGAGGGAGGAGGAGATAAAACTGGCGGTGTAGGCGGTGGAGAGTGAACCACAGGGTGATGTGGTTGTTGTGGTGGAGGCGGGCTTCGCCGGAACTTTACTGGAGACTGATTATATGGGTCATTTGGTTGTGGTGATTCTTTCGGTGGTTGTGGTTTATGAACTGGCCTAGTTGGCACAGGTGATGGAGACTTCGACGGTGTAACGTAGCTAGAACCACCAGCACACTTGTCCTTACTACAATCGACTGGACGGCTAATCACCACCGCACATTCCTTGGCTGATCGTTGCTTAGGTCGATCTGGCAAGCAGTTGCGTGTATCATCCAATGCAATCTCCTTCTGACTACCTGGGACACATGAATCACCTTGCCCGTTGAAGTAATTGTAGGCGTACGTCAAGTTAACTAATTTAGGCAACTTGCAGATATTCTCTGGCATGAACCCAGTGAGTTTATTCCCAGAGATATCAAACTCTTCTAGACTGGTAAGCCCGACAAAGCTTGGAGGTAGAACACCGGTGAAGGAGTTCATGCTAGCGTCAAACACGTTCACATTGGATAGCTTCCCGATCTCTGATGGGAAACAACCGCCAAGACTGTTGTCCTTAAAGATAATCTCGTTGAGATTCTTCATGTTTCCAATACTTCTAGGGATACAACCGCTGAATTTGTTGTGAGCAAAGGTCACGACGGAGGCTGAGGATTCTCCGAGAGAATCAGGAATGGTAGACGTGAATCTGTTGTTGTTCAAGAAAATGGCATCGAGATCCTTCTTGAAAAGCTCAGGAGGGACTTGACCTTCGAAATCATTGTATCTAAGGTCGATGAACTTAACGGCCGGCCATGAGAGGACTACGGAAGGGAAAGGTCCAACAAACCGGTTGTTGCTGACATCGAACTCGTGCATTAGACTCAACTTCTCGAAACTTTTAGGTATGATACCACAGAACCGGTTCGAATTCAAATGAAACATTGCAACATCTGTCATCAAACCAAGTTCAGCCGGTAAATGCCCTGCGATATCCGCACCATTCAAATCAACCCCCGCCACAACCGCAACGTTAGGATCATCAAGAGCTGGGGCGCAGAACACGCCCGTGTAGCCACACACATGAGGGCCATGCCAGTTTCCCGTGGTATTAAACGGGTCTGAATACACCGCCTTTTTCCAGGCTTGGAGAGCAATATACGCTCTCTTAAGCCTATGGTTGGCAAATGTCACCTTAAGATCAACCTCATACTCAATATCATCAGGAAGTTCGCCATTTTCAGGTAACGTCAAGAGCTGTCGTTGTGCAATAAATGAAGCTTCTGCATCGGTGAGTGCTAAAACAACAGAAGAAAAGAAGAAGAAGAAAGAAAAGAAAAAGAGGATGCAGCCAAAGGGCGAGAAAGAAAATTGGGGTTTAGTCATGGCTTAGAACAAAACCTTGGACAATACCCAAGGGCTGCTTATAGATATGGGGCATAGAAAGGTTCGATGAAAACACCAAAGGGTTATTATTAATAATGTCAAACAATTTTCATTTCGCATCACCAAACAAATCTTTTGCCTATATTTAGAAGACTCTTGTTTTCCTTTCAAAGATTTAGCTTCACATCCGGAGAACAAACATAATCAAGAATAGAAATCTCTTCGTAAACCAAAACCGCGTAGTACTATAATAGGCACACGGCATTAAACAAACTGAAAACATTCGCGAACATCAAGCAATAACAACCACATTTCTATGGCAATATGTTCACATCTTAAACAAAGAGGACACTATATGATCTAAAGCAAAACCAAGAACTATATTTACATATAAGTGTGATAAGAAAACAACTTTCTAAAGGTACCGTAATCCACTTCAGTCGGTTTCGTGATCAGGAGCGTGAGAGAACCAAGCAGGGATAGTTCCTTTAGTTCTAAGCAACCTAGTGAAAGCGGAATCCGGCATTTTCGATTTCTCTTCTTCCTCCAATTCTTGTTCAGATTTTGGTAAACCATCAGGAATATGAATATGCAACTTCATTCCTTTCTCTCTATTTAAACCATTCTTGGTTTTGTTGTCTTTCTCCATTGACGCAACTCCATGTAAACACCCGATTAGCGATTTCACACCGCCTGTTTGCAAAATCAAATTCTCAACTTCAACCTTAGGCTTCTCTCTCTGCAATCACATAGACCATAACAAAGAGTAAAAGATTGTTTAAGTGATTAAAATTCTCAAGTAAAATTCACAAATTGCAAAAATATAAAGAATTATTTACTTCGAGATCTTTGAGTTCAAAGTAAGCTCTCCAGCAACTGTAAGAATCATCACCTTCAAGCGTCGAACAGTAATCTGAAATCAAAATCAAACCCAAATCAGAACATGTTCGTCTGTGTATCGAAAGCGAATGAAATTGTTGAACCTGAGAGTTCGGTTTCGGCTTTTTCGATTAGAGGCGGATCTTGAAGAATCCGGTCGAATTTTCCGCGGCTGAAGAGTTCAAGCTTAGGGACGTCTCTGGTGCTTGAACAACGAACCACCGGGAAGGATCTCGCGGGGGGAAACGACGGTGCGGCGAATTTGGTGTCGTTAAACTCAATAGGGAGATGAAACGAGCGAAGAGTCACTGATTTTATCATCTCTGCTGAAGATATTATTATGAAACTAGGAGTGAAGTGGATAAGGATTGAGATTTTTGTATTTATAGAGAGAAGAAAAAGTTTTGATAGTGACGGAGATAGTAATAAAGTGATGATTTCAATATGGCCCATAGTATAAGCGCCGTTGATTTTTTTTTTTTTTTTTTTTTTGTGTATATTTCGGATAAGATTATAAAATATCTTAGATTGGTACACCTAGGCCTGGGCGTTCGGATATTCGGGTCGGGTTCGGATCGGATTTTTTGGGTTCGAGTTTTTCGGATATATAAAACTAAGACCCATTCGGGTATTTTAAAATTTCGGGTTCTGGTCGGGTTCGGATCGGATATTTCGGGTTCGGATTCGGGTTTACCCGAAGTATCCAAATATTAAAAATTTTGTATCCGACTCTTTGCAAAGTATTGAAAAATACTCAAAAATCTATAAAACCCAAGTATTTTTTAACCGAATCTAGCCAAAAGTAACTAAAACACCCAAAAATTCTTAACATCCAAATAATTTAGGCACTTAAGTTTTTAAAAATATAAATATTACTAATCTATATATATAATGGGAGAGTTTTCTCTCCTCTTAGGGTGTCCACATCATCACCAAATTAATATTATGGATCCTACTAATAATTATTTCAAAATATTTAATTTCATAGTTAATTACATCTCATTATCAAAGAAGTAATCATCAATTAATGCACAGTTTTAAATAAAGGTTACATGAATAATAATAACACAAGTGTAACATATTTACATATAAAACACTTAAATTAATTTTTTGTTAATATATAACTTAAAATGAACATAATACCTAAATATTTAATTAATAAATAAAAAAATAATTATGAAAATTTCATAAAAATACCAATGTTATTAAGATGGACAAAAAGCTTCTTAATGAAATTTATTATACAATTAAAAACAAATAATAACTTATTAAAAATAAAAAACGTTTAAAAACTATCATTTTTAAGAATAATAAAGAAACCTCAAATATAATATAGGATGAAAAAAGAATTGAATTGAAATGGAAAGCTATAAGAGTTTTTTTTTTTTTAATAATAAGAAGATATTCATATTTCATGGAAACATTAAATTAAAGAGATCATAATGAAGTGGAAGAAATTTATTTAAAATAATATTATTTTTAGATTAAAAAAAAGGTTAAATGTTATAGTAAATGTATGATTGTAAAAGTTTTTTTAAGATATAAGAAATAATTCATATTTAAAATTGAATATTATATTTCAAGAGAGTAATAGTATAAATTCACATTGACGAAAAAATATAAAAATTAATTGTATCTTAATATTAAATTATAGTAAAATATAACAATAAAAATAATAAAGTTATATCTATATTATTGTTTGCTTTCTAAATAAAAAGGTGAATATGTTTAAATATAGGTAAAAATCTAAATAAGTAGTGTTGAGGAAATTTTAACAAATATATATCTTTCGTAAAATTATATTACGTTGAAGCATGAAAACCATATAATTAATAAAATAAAATAAACTAAAAAGATGAAAATGAGGAAATAGTTTTCAGTTAAGAATCAATTTAAAGTTTTATTAAAGTGAGCATAGAAGATAAAAAAGAGTAGATGTTGGGAAGCGAACAAATGCATCATAGAAGATGACGAAAAATATTTGAAGAGAAATTGAGTAATGCTTGAAGCATCGGATATATGTATGCACATGACTAAACGATATTCATCAGATATATGTATGCATTATCGGATAGTTTGGTTTAGTAAACCAGACTATCATATTCAATATCAGGTTAAATCGTCGAGCCATGTAAGCGTAGTAGGATAGATAAGATTAAGACATTCATGATTTGGTCAAAACTTTCCTTAAGGTATGATGGTCTTGCTTCAATAGGTAAATTGTGCTCTTCAAACCTATTGAAGCGGCATGAATATTACGTTTATATATTTTCATAAATTGATGTTCAAACTCAGCAAATTTACTTTTAGTATGAGGTACGAATAGGTCAAAACATCAAAGACAGTTATATTTACAAGATTTGTTTATGGATATAACTCTCTTTTTGATAAAAAAAAATTCATTGATGACTACCGAGACCGATTAATCTTATATAACTTTTGTTATTACGCGGTACGTACCAAATATATTTTATAATTTTCTATGTTGTAGATTGTTTTGTAAAACAAGTATGAATATATATATATATATATATATATATAGTTTTTAAAATTCAAGTGATTATGATTATTCTTAACATTTTGTATTATACCCAGTTGAAATTTGATATTCCGCGCAATGCGCGGACGAGTAAATCTAGTATATTATAACTATGTACTTATATTTCGGGTATGTTCGGGTACTTGTTCGGGTTAGGGTTTGGGTCGGGTTCGGGTTTGGATTTTTGGGTTGTGAAGTTTAGAACCCGTTCGGGTATTTTAAAACTTCGGATTCGGATTCGGATCGGGTTTTTTGGATCGGGTTCGGTTCGGTTCTTCGGGTTCGGGTAATATGCCCAGGCCTAGGTACACCTTGGCCAGAAGAATAAAGATAGCTGCCACCACTGTTTTCATTTTCTTAAACTTTTTTTTTCTTTAAAAAAGTGATAAGATCAAGGGAACATTCAAAAACAAATACAAGATGAAAAAAAAAAAAAACCAAAACAAATACACCAAGATTGCTTGACTTGAAGAAGAAAAAGACAATCCCAAAAATATCTTTTATCTTCTCTTCTTATAAAGACATATGTACTAGCAGTGTTCAGTGCCGGCCCTGTGAAAGAAGAGGCCCGATACAAATTTTTTTTTTTTGATGGATTTTGTAGAATAAATTAAAATTTGAGACCAAATCTTAAAAGTTTAGAAAAATGGGGCCTATTTTGGCAATAACAAATAGATAAAATTTAAAAATTGAGACTAAATCTGAAAATTTCAGAAAAATAGGGTCTATTATTTGCAATGACAAATATTTTTGAGGCCTAATTTTGACACTAAAAAACTTAAAAAATATGGAGGCCCAATACCCATGTTTCATAGAAATGTGTGGTGGGCCGGGCCTGACAGTGTTGCATGGAAACGGAAACGAAAACGTGGAAGCGAAACGTTTCGAAAACGAGAAACAATTTTTTTCTAATATTAGAGATTGTAAACGTTTTGGAAACGTATACACATACATATATATAATATATGTATATATATAACATTATCATAAAACTATAAAAAAAATGGTTTAATTAAACAATACAAGTTCAAAACATCAATATTAAATAGGTTAACTAAAATTATAAAAGATAAAGATTAAAAGGATCAAGTTCAAATATTTAATTAGACCAACATTTTCATTCTTATTTTCATTAGTTTCATCATAGATCATATAAAGATGCCTCCAAATCTAGTTTGTCGATAGAAAGATCTTACATTATATATATTATAAATCTTAATATTTTCAACTTGTTGTAAACCACATAACGGATGGACTCCATAACCGTGGCCCATGTCCATGTTCTAGAAGGCCCATGTCTAGCTTCTAGAAGACTCGCCCAACCGACCAAGGCCAAAGACGGTTTATGTTAGTCTTAGTGGGCTTTAGTGTTTCCTAGTCCAATTGGGATTTGTCTCCCCTATTGTGTATATATATAAATTGTAACCTCATTCATTAATCAATAAGAATACACGAGATTCATAACACGTTATCAGCACGACTTGCTCTTAACGATCCTAAAACCTAATTCACTAAAAACTCATGATCGCCATTACCACCGTCGGAATCACCGTCGGATTGCTGTCGGATCGCTGTCGGGACATCGTCGGATCGTGGCCGTTTCGCGTCGGGCCACCGTCGGAAAACAACAAGTTCGTGATAAGTTTGAAAACCGAGGTCTTTAGCTCCCGGTTCACATCCATACAAGCCCCATAAGGTGAAAGGTAAAAACGAAACCCTAAAAGCTTAAAGACCAAAATCGAACTTGAACCTAATGCAAAGCGAAATCTTAAAAACGGATAATGATTGATTAAGTGATTGCTTTTGCTTGTATGATTCGATTGCTTGACTCGTTTAAGTTGTTAGAAAAGTTATTGCTTAAACCTAACTCTCAAACTCGAAAACACTTAACCATGGCTGAAACCTTAAAACCTAAATCAAATCAAATCCGAAATCCCTAAAATATTAATCGATTGATTGAAGTTGTTTAGGTTGTTTAGATTGATTGTTTCTATGATTGGTTGCATGCATAAATTGATAGAAATCAAAACCTAAAATCGCATGAACCCTAGACACCTAGAAAAGGAATAATCCTATTGTGAATAGGAGAATCCTAAAAACCCTAAATCTTATTCTAAATAGGAAAAGCTAAATCCTAAAGAAAACAGGAAAACCTAAATAAAAAAGAAAAATTCTAAATCCTATTGAAAATAGGAAATCCTAAATACCCTAAATCTTATTCTAAATAGGAAAAGCTAAATCCTAAAGAAAACAGGAAAACCTAAATAAAAAAAGAAAAATTCTAAATCCTATTGAAAATAGAAAATTCTAAAAAACCCTAAATCCTAATTAAATTAGGAAATTCCTAAAACCTATTCAAGATAGGAAAACCTTAAGAAATAGAAATCGATTCATGGTTCGGTCTTAAATACCGCATGACATTAACGATTACATGATTTTGACTTAAACCTCTTTGCTTGTAGATGTTGAATTACAACTTGTATTTTACTGCCCTAAATCTCTTAGGAGATAATTATTTGAAATGGGCAATGGATACTAAGATTATCCTAAAGTCAAAAGGACTTGGTGAATGTATCACATATGGCAATAATGCCAAGAGAGAAAGATAGATACAAGGCAATTTTAGCCACCATCTTATTGAGAGTCTCAGAATCTAGGACTATAAGTCTTTGGATGAGTCTATTGCTAGTTGAGCAAAATAATGACTTACTGAAGGAAAAAAAGTAAATTAAGACCTCATAGATTAACCCCATTACTTGATGCCAATAAGGCCGCAGAGGATAAGAAAAAAAATTCCAAAGAAACTAACCACGTCCAGAATGATAGACCACACGGCCGTGGCCGTGGTGGATGGAAAGGACGTGGCCGTTGCCACTATAATTCATCCGGCCGTGGGAACCACTATAACCGTGGTTGTGAGCCCAATTTTGGCCGTGGTCGAGGGCGAGGACGCTATGGTATTTCCAAACCACAACACTCGACCAAATAAGTGTGCCATAGATATGGAATGGGGAACCATTGGGCTAAGATATGTAGGACTTCCAAACATCATTGTAACCTCTATCAAGAGAGTGTGAAAGGAAGAATCCTAAAGCCCATTTGGTATATATAAAGATGGTGAAAATAATTTTGAACATGATCAAGATGATCTAATGGAGTATAAAACTTCTGATTGCCTAAAAGAATCAAGTTGGTAAATCTGATTTCGACATCAAAACCTTTGTGTGTTCTTTGCCGTTTTATGTGTTCATTAATTGTTATCTCCTTGAATTTATTTTATATTACTTTATGTTTAAAACATGATTCTTGTCCATATAAGAAATGACTAAGGACAAGAAGATACTTGTGATTGATAGTGGATCAAGCCACATGATCTTAAAAGACAAGAGATATTTTCTAAATCTCATAATGAAAAATGCCAATATTAGCACTATAGCGGGTATAGCAAGTCTTATTGAGGGCTACGGCCAAGCCCATGTTCTATTACCAAATGGCACGCATCTTGAACTAAGCGATGCCTTGTATTCACCCAGCTCAAAAAGGAGCTTATTGAGTTTTAAAGATATAAGATTAAATGGTTTCCATATTGAAACAAAGAGTGAAGGGAACAAAGAATTCCTAAATATAATTGAGATCACCAAAGGACATAAGAAAGTCCTAGAGACTATACCCGCATTATCCACTGGTCATCTACTATGCTAAAATCGATATGATCGAAGCTAATATGGCAATGAACAAAGAGTTCATTGAGAAATTCACTTTATGGCATGACCGGCTTGGCCATCCGGATCATAGTATGATGCGTAAACTAATAACTAATTCAAAGGGGCACACCCTAAGAGAGAAAAGAGTTATCCCTAAGAATCTCACGTGTGAAGCATGTTCACAAGGGAAACTCATTATAAGGCCATCACCGGCAAAAGTTAATAAAGAAACCTTAAACTTTCGAGAAAGGATACAAGGGGATATATGTGGACCAATACACCCACCATGTGGGACATTTAGATATTTCATGGTCCTCATTGATGCATCGACAAGATGGTCGCATGTGTGCTTATTATCCTCTAGAAACCAAGCGTTTGCTAGGTTGTTGGCCCAGATTATAAGACTGAGAGCCCATTTTCCAGATTTTCCGCTTAAGACTATACGTCTAGATAATGCCGGTGAATTTACGTCCCAAGCGTTTAATGACTACTGTATGTCCATGGAGGTAAGTGTGGAATATCCCGTGGCACGTGTACATACTCAGAACGGATTAGCGGAATCCTTCATTAAACGAATTCAATTGATAGCTCGACCATTACTCATGAGGTCGAAGCTTCCAGTAGCCGCTTGGGGACATGCTGTTTTACATGCATCAGAGCTTATACGCATAAGGCCATCTAGTGAACATAAATATTCACCATCCCAGTTACTAATGGGTCATGAGCTAGACATATCCCATCTTAAGACATTCGGGTGTGCCGTATATGTACCGATTACACCACCACATAGAACAAAGATGGGACCTCAAAGGAGGATGGGAATATATGTTGGATTTGATTCTCCCACCATTATTAAGTATCTAGAGCCAACTACGGGTGATCTATTTAAGGCTAGATACGCGGATTGTCATTTTAATGAATCCGAGTTTCCTACTTTAGGTGGAGAGACGAACAAGTTGGGTAAAGCAATAAAAGAAATATCATGGAATCAAACATCCTTAAATTAGCAAGATCCTCGGACTCTGGCATGAGAATCAGAGGTCCATAAGATTATACATTTGAAAAGCTAGCTAATCAATTGCCAGATTCCTTTGCTGACCCAAAGAAAGTTACAAAATCGTACATACCAGCTTGTAATGCACCAGTACGAATTGATGTCCAAAAGGGACTTAGTCAAGTTGCTACAGAGTCTAGACAACGTATGAGACGTGGTAGACCAATAAGGTTCCAATGATAAAAAAAAAAAATCCTCGGAAATTAAAGAAAGGTGCAATAGGAACCGAGGTTATTAAGGAAACCATCCCAGACATGGAGATAAGGCCGGCCGGCTCTAAGGTACAGGTACCAAACAATGTAGCTTGGGTCGCCAAGCTGTAAAGTGTTAAAGGTCTTGATAATAATTAATCTCAATCGATTATATCATGTCTGGAACATAATGGAACCCATAAGGAATGTCGACATAAGATGATTTATTTACATACAAGGTAGCACTTGAATATATGAATATAAATGAGGATCAGGAGCCCACGTCTATACTAGAGTGCACTCAAAGACTTGATTGATTAAAATGGTACAAGACCATAAAACGTGGAGCTAAGAATCATTAAGAAAAGGGATGTGTTTGGTCCGACCTTAAGGACACCATCTGATGTAAAACCAGTAGGACACAAGTGGGTCTTTGTGAGGAAGAGAAATGAGAATAATGAAATCGTGAGATATAAGGCACGGCTTGTAGCACAAGGATTCTCACAAAGACCGGGGATAGATTATGAAGAGACATACTCCCCTGTGGTGGATGCTATGACATTTAAATTTTGCTAAGTCTGCTATATAAAAGAAAATGACTTGATTTGCGGCTAATGGATGTAATGCCTGCATATTTATATAAGTCCACTGGATAATGAAATATATATGAGATTACCAGAGGGTATTGAGCTCAAAGATAAAGATAAGAAAGGGTCTCGAGACCAATACTGCATACGGCTGAACAAATCGCTTTATGGACTGAAACAAAGTGGGCGCATGTGGTACAATAGATTAAGTGAGTACCTAGTCAAAGAAGGCTATAAGAATGATACCATCAGTCCATGTATTTTCATAAAGAAGTTTGCAAACAAAGGATTTGTAATCATAGCAGTATATGTGGATGATTTAAACATCATTGGAACCTCTGGGGAAATCGCCCAAACAGTCGAATATCTAAAGAAAAAATTCGAAATGAAAGACCTAGGCAAGACAAAATTTTGTTTGGGATTGCAACTTGAGTACGTGAATAATGGAATCCTTGTGCATCAAAAGGCATATACTGAAAAAGTACTCAAGAATTTAATATGGACTAGGCCCACCCATTAACCAGCCCAATGGTGGTGAGAAGCCTTGGATTGGATAGTGATCCATTTGGTCCAAAGAAGGACGAGGAAGAAGTTCTCGGTCCTGAAGTGCCATACCTCAGTGCCAGAGGAGCGTTAATATACTTGGCTAGCCACACTAGACCAGACATATGTTTTGCCGTGAACCTCCCATCGAGATTCAGCTCATGTCCAACCCAAAGGCACTGGAACAGAATTAAACATCTTTTACGTTATTTACAAGGAACTGTTGATTTGGGTCTATTCTATACTAACCATAACAAAGAAGGTTTAGTTGGTTTTGCTGATGCAGGTTATCAATCAGATCCGCATAATGGTAAGTCACAAACAGGTTATGTGTTAACACACGGTGGAACCGCGATTTCGTGGCGTTCAATGAAGCAAACCATCTCAGCCACTTCATCCAATCACGCGGACATCTTGGCAATACATGAGGCCAGCCGTGAGTGTGTGTGGTTGAGGTCGATGACTCAACACATACGATCTAATTGTGGTATGGACGATGAGAAGGGACCAACGGTCATGTACGAGGACAATGCGACCTGCATCGCTCAGCTCAAAGAAGGTTACATCAAGGGAGATCGGACGAAGCACATCCTACCTAAGTTCTTCTTCACACATGATCTACAAAAGGATGGAGAAGTTCAAGTGGTGCAGATCCGATCCAGTGACAATTCAGCCGACCTATTCACTAAGGCATTACCAACATCGACATTGAGGAAGCTCACGCATCAAATTGGAATGCGGAGACTTAAGGACTTTCAGGGATGACCAAAACAGGAGGAGTAATACGTGCTGTACTCTTTTTCCTTCACCATTGTTTTGTCCCAATGGGTTATTCTGGTAAGGTTTTAATGAGGCAGCATCCCCAAGCGTATTACTGAGATCCTTTGGCATCTACACGGTTATGTCATCCAAGGGGGAGTGTTGTAAACCACATAACGGATGGACTCCATAACCGTGGCCCATGTCCATGTTCTAGAAGGCCCATGTCTAACTTCTAGAAGACTCGCCCAACCGACCAAGGCCAAAGACGGTATATGTTAGTCTTAGTGGGCTTTAGTGTTTCCTAGCCAATTGGGATTTGTCTCCCCTATTGTGTATATATATAAGTTGTAACCTCATTCATTAATCAATAAGAATACACGAGATTCATAACACAACTTTTATTTATTAAGTTTCCAAAGTCAATAAAAAGGATTTGACGTGTCACGTTTCCATCGTGTTTCCAAACATAGATTTTTAGGAAACGCGTTTCCGTGACATTTTTTGTATTTCTGAAGAGTTTCCGTTTCCGAAACGTTTCGGAAACGGGAAACGGACCTCGAAGAGAGTTTCCATGCAACATAGCATACTAGGTAAGAACCTATATTATGTTATTTAATTTTATAAACAATAATTAAAAAATTAACTAAAAGTTTTTATTTTAAATTGTGAATTGTCAAAACTAAATTTTGTAAATGCGCTAAAATATTTTAAATTAAAATAATGATATATATATATATATATATGTATATATATATCATGCAACAATACAGTCTTTTGGTCTATAAATAAACTTACAAATTAAATATTATATGTTATATTGGTTTCTTCATCACTAGCAGTCTTATAATTAAAAGTGTTTGACAAGATTTCTTCTCCTGGTAAATCTTCATCTTTGCATTCTGGTTTGTTAGGATTCGTTGTTATTAGGCTCTGTTTGATTTGGGTGGCTAATTAGCCAGCCACATGTTAGCCTTATGGCTATTGTTTGTGTGAATGGTCAGTAAGCACACCTAGGCCTGGGCATATGGGTAACCCGTTCGGGTTCGGGTAAAACATGTTCGGGTTCGGGTTGAATGGGTAATGAAGTTATGGCCCATTCGGGTATTTCTAAAGATTCGGTTCCGGTCCGGTTCGGGTATTGTCGGGTTCGGGTCGGTTTGGGTAATAAGCATGAGAACCGAAAAAAACCCGAAAAATTTGGTTCCCCACTGGGTTCGGGTCTAAATGGGTAAAATTACCCATAAACCCGAAATATGACTCCAATACCCGACGTTTTAAATCATTGTACATGCTCAAATGATCAAATAAAGAGAACAAAACATCAAACATGACATCTAAAGACTAAATCCAATCCAAAATCACAAAGATGACTACTTAAGTCTTAAGTGTTAAGAGTAAATCCAATCCAAAATCACATGACATCAGAATGTTTGGTGACGGTAAGGTCGCCGAGAGTGTCACGACGAGGGTTTCCAGTTTCGATAATGAGACTCAAAAGGGGATTTTAAGCAGAGATTATCGAGGGAATAGGGATTCTAGAAGGAAATTAGAAAACTCAATCGTCAAAACTCAAAAGCTAGGGCTATATGACTATATAACTATATATCTATATACATATATAAACACAAGTCTAAAAGTTTCGGATTTATGGGTACCCTAAATGGGTAACGGGTATTCCCCGACCCGAACCGATACCCACGGGTAGACCAAAACTCTACCCAATGAAGTAATTTCCTAATACCCTAACCCGCCCCAACCCGGTTTTTTCGGTCTGGGTATCTGTTCGGGTATCGGGTCCGGTTTTTTTGCCCAGGCCTAAGCACACCTATAGCAATGTCGTTGGTGGTTCGTTTCAACACTAAAACAGGATTCAACCCAGTTTTGGTTATGGATCATCAACTATATCTTTGTTTAGAGTTTCTTGTAACTATGTAACATAACAATGGTGCCCAATTAGCCGATCACATATTAGCCATATGGCTGCCACTTTCTGTGATTGGTCAGTATGTCACCAATAGCACTATCTTCTTGGTAGCCTTTTCTGATTGTGAGCAAATTTGTGTTCTCTTTTCTTGGCTATTAAATGTACAAGGTACACATTAAAGTACTCATTTTTATGAACCACATTCTCTTCAGCTAGTAAGTAGTTCCTAAGTATTTGTTTCTCTAAATAACATCACAACATTTTAATATTGAAATCTCTCTATGGGTGGACACGTTAGTTAGCCACATTCTTTTATATGCGGGTGGCCGTAATGCCCACCCAGATGTTTTGTTGGTGGCTTCTTGCAGGAAAAGAGATTTATGGTTTGACTTCCTAGCTACTAGGCCTGGGACTAAATATCCGGATTCGGCGGATATTCGGATCAGGATCCGTTATCCGATCCGGATCCGTTATCTGATCCAAAAATCCGGATATCCGGATGACCGGATCCGGATCCGGATCTCATGAAAATTTAGGAACGGATATCTGGATCCAATTATAAATTATATAATATTTAGATTTTCATCAGATCCATTAAAATGAAGCCCAATATTATACCATAAAACCAAAAATGAAATTAAAAAGCCCAATCGATTATCTCTCTCCAAGTCACGACAATATTAAATGAAAAGACCTAATTAATTATATCTCTCTTCAAGTCACGACAAACACTTCTTCTTCTACCTTTGTCTCTTTTTTTGTTCTTCCTTCGTCTCTGATTCCTTCCGAAAAGACCAAAACATAGTGTTTGATTCGTCTCTGCGAGGATTTGTTGTGGAGGAGGAAGTATAGTATTGTTCGTTGAGTGCAATTTCGGTGACGAATTGGCGGGATTGGTGTGAGATCTAGAAGATTTTGATGGCCATGGCAGATCTCTAGCGGCGGTGAATAGAGAACGGATCAGTGAAAGGAAGCGTGGTGGATCTGTTATGTAGTTGAGAGATCTGGTGGTTGAGCTCGTGAAGAATCTTAGCAATCGTGACTTGGAGAGAGATTGGGATCGGATCCGGATATCCAGCGGATATCCGGTTTTTCTTACGGATACCCGGAAACCGAATATCCGGGATTCTCGGATCCGGATCCGGATAGTAATATGACAGATCCGCCGGATCCGGATACACTCAATTTTGCTGGATATCCAGATCCGTCTCAGGGCTACTAGCTACCAACTACATTTTTGAGTTAAAAATAGTTTTTGATGGAGAAATATCTTGCTTTACCATCTTAAGTGTACTTTTATTTTGAGGTTTTGAGATCTTTATTCTTTTGGATATTTTAGGTAGCAACCTAGGCTGCATGGAATCGGAAGCGGGTACGTGGAAGCGGAAGCGTTTAGAAGCGGAGAAACGAGTTTTTTTAAAAAATTAGGAAGCGGGTACGTATTGGAAGCGTAAATATATATATATTATATATATATATAGAGATTTATTGAATATTTAATTTACTTTACACTAATCTTTCATTCGAATAATAGAAAATCAAATGATTACAGAAACTTAATTAATAAGCTTCTCAAAACCCTAACGCCACCACTACTCTGCTTCTACGGAAAAAAAGTCAATGACTTTTTGACCCAAGGATTAGAGAGAGAAAGGCACTGAGTAGAGAGAGAGAGAGAGAGTGTGTTGTGTAGTAAATGAGACGAGAGATTGGTGGTGAAAGGAGTCAGCTTTGCATTTATTATCATCATCTTCTTCTCTAAAATCTTCCCAAAAAAAAAAAAAATACAGAGCAAAAGCTTTCACAAAATTCATCTTCTTCCTTTCACAATTTTGGGATCTGACTGTTTGTTTGAAAATTCTGCTAATTCTCTTCCGTGAAAGTCGTTTACTTTTTTGTGGGTTTTGTGAAAGTTTCCGTTTTTAGTGGCTTCTCTTGATCTTCTTCAAGATCTTCACTTTTTAGGGTGTTTTTCCTCTTATGGGCTAGAGATCAACACCAGCGACGCTTCCGATCTACCGCAACGGCGCTTCCAACTCTGAATCGTCGCTTCCACGACGCTTCCAAACGCTTCATTTTGGGAATCGCGATTCCAACGCGATTCCGAGCGATTCCGATGCGCTTCCGCTTCGCTTCCGCTTCCGGAGCGAGAAACGTAGCTTCACAGACGATTCCGTGCTTCGTAGGTAGCAACGCTGAACAGTCGATAGTATGGTCGGTATCAGGAGAAAGCATGTCTCAGTTCGGAAAACTGGGTGCTGTCCTCATGGTCTACAGGTTATGCCATAAGAAAGGTGACCACTGGACATCAAGGTGCTAACAGAAGGATCTCTTAGCCTTAATGGACGAGCCTTTAACAGCACAAACTTCTACACTGACTATAGCTGGAACTGGAACTGGCAGTGCTGCTTATGTCTCACCAAGCATGAGAGAAGGTGCAGACAGAAAAGCTGGTGGTTCAGACATGAGGAGTAGAAATGAGGGGAACTGACTGTCCGTGTGACTAATTTGTCTGAAGATACCCGTGGACAGGATTTGATGGAGTTGTTTTGTCCGTTTAGTGCTGTAACCTGTTGTCATGTAGCCATTGACCAGAAGACAAGCATGAGCAGAGGATTTGGATTCGTCAATTTTGTCAGCAGGGAAGATGCACAGCGAGCAATCAACACATTGAATGGATATGGTTATGATAACCTCATTCTTAGGGTTGAATGGGCCACTCCTAAACCCAATTAGATCTTTTTCATTCTCTAATGATAATATTCTTTGTAAGATGTTAATGCATATGAATTCTTAACTATAAATTCTCGAGATAAATAGGATTCATGTTGGTCTCTGAATTTGATTTACACTTGCAGTAACCATGGGTCTAATTGCTGAATTTGCACTCGTATGAAAGTTCCTACTAAATGCATTTCTAGTGAATACGTGCAAAAAGTAATAAAACTCTCTTTAATACTGCAAGCATGTTAAAACTTAGAAAAGATTTATAAGGGTGAAGTCATTTCCATTTTCCATTGACCATTTTACCAATAACCAAGTAAAAATCATCAAATTCAAAGAGATGGGAAACAAGGATTCGAAAGGCTCTTCTACGACCGATCTGAAAGAGGTGATTGTGGCTACACCTCAGACTCAACAGCAACAACAGTCACCGCAATTGATCCGAAAGTCGCAACCACAGCAGCCACATTCATCTGAGATGCCTCTTCTCTAACCCTGTTACAAAAAAGAATACTACGAGAAAATGAGCGAAGAGAAAATCGCTATGCTCTTAGAGACTTACGGAATCATGACAGTCCCTGGTGATTTGGCTAACAAGAGAAACTTTGCTTTTGAAACCTTTCGTTGGGATCATAAGAACAATCACCCTAAAGCTTAACAACTAACTACTTGTATAGTACAATAAAACTAACGTTTTATGATTGGACCTAAACACATTCATAATTCTTTCATCGATTCACAAGAAAATATAAAGAGAATATATACAAAGTAACCATGGATTCAAAAATAATATACAAACTAACCATGAGCTACAGTAACATGTCTGTAACATGTCGGAATGCATGTGTAATTACGTAAATGTCCTTTGTAACACGCTTTCTTTTCGAATTACATGTGATAACATAATATATCTCTTTTTATCATGTATTTTTCTCGTACTACACGTTATTTATAAAGAACACATAGTATTTCTTGGAAAAAACATTCTATTCATTGTAATATCTATCTTTATCATGTTATTTTGTAATAATACACATGTTTTATTAAGATCACATGTGATTTCTTTTAAAAAAGATGATTATTTTTTAGTAATACACGATTTTTATTAAGATTACATGTGATTTCTTTTTAAAAAGATTCTATTCAGATTAATTTTTTCATAACAATATTTTTTCTTAAAAAGCCACTACATAACAATGTTTTTTCTTAAAAATTCACTATGTTTTTTGAAATATCATGTCTTTTAGTTCAATATAACATGCGAAGTTTAAATGTTACATGTTATTTTGAAAAATCTCACGAAACTGTCTCGCATATCGTTGATCTCGCAACAAACAAAGGATAGTTTTGGTATTTCACATCATCCGACAACGTGGGTCCATAACTATTTTGCAACAAAAAAGTTTCTTTCTGCTATTTTCTTAATTTAAGTGTTTTATTTGGCTATTCCCTAATATTACCCAAATATAAATCATAATGCTACTACAATAACGAATATTATAATCACTTTAGCATCTCTTGAACAAGTTTCTAAGAATCCAAGAGATGTTAAAATATTAGTTAGATAACCAGAAGCAATAATTCACATATATATATACATGAAAAATGTTACTCTTTATCTATTAAGATGAAATGTATATAATGTAAATCTATTTGTATAATATAGTAGATAGTTAAATTGTTATAGAAGATGTGGAACAAAAAAATTTGCATTACAAAATATAAAATGCATGAGGTTCAAATCCGGCTCGGGAAAAATATGAATTACCATTTAGAATTTTATATGTATTTCCAAAACCTGCATATTTATGTGAGACCTTTATATTGTGATAAACTATAAATAAAAGGCTCATACCAAAAAAAAAAAAAACTAAATTAAAAGTTTGTGTCAGACTTAAATAAGGCAGAATGTGGTGCTTACACTTGAACAAACTAAATCTTATTTAAATTAATAAAAGCAAATAAATAAACTAAGAGTGGATGTAGTTATAACCCGTTCAACACCAATGTTTATCTTTGAATATATTAGGATACAAAGATTTTTAGTTATTTTTTTTAAAAAAATGTATATCTTTATAAATCACTTTAATATGTCATGAGGTTTTGCTAATTTAGGTTATTCTAAGTAAATAAATATTTAAATTATTTTAAGCTACTATATATGTTACTATATACTCCCTGTGTTCTTTATTAATGTAGTTTGTAGGATTTTCACATATATTAAGAAAACATATTAAAAATTGATTATAAATATATTATTTATGTGATTAACAATTTTTCATAACTCTAAATCAATAGTATTCAAATAGATTGTTCTTGAAATGTACAATTCATTAATAATAACTAATAAATATTGCATAGAAAACTTAAAATATTTATTTTTTTGAAACTAATTCTTTTTTTTTTAATAATAAGGAACAAAGGGAGTATAAATTATGAATTATTGAAAGATAATGTCATCACTAACAAATCATAATGATAAACTCATCTAAAAAAAATCTCATAGCCACCATCTCTTCAATATTTACTATATGTATAGTGATGATATATGTGACATGCTATGAAACGTTTTCAACAAGATGGAGAACCATTTCCAACTAGAGGGCCTCTTACGACGATCACGGTACGAAACAATAATGACTATTTGCTTGGAATCCACCGTAAATCTAAAGATGATATCTCGGTTTCCACGTTCTCAAAAAAGGTGAATTATATGGTTGGAAATTTCATGTAAACGTACGAAATTCAACACTTTTGTTTTCTGTGGATTTAGCCAAGGACAACATAATAAAGGCGTGTCCGAGATTTACAGGGCGAAAAGAGATTTTTATAGATGTAGAAACTGTATATGGGATGCAACAAAAGATGGTCTTTATGGTTATAGCAACTTGCCTCAAAAAGTTATATGGTTTTTCAAGTGGTTAAAGTAGTATTAAATTGTATTTTTGATTCAAATATAAATAAAATAATGTTTTAAGAACTGTATAAAATTTGCATATGATGTTGTTAACCTAAAAATAAAAAATTGTTGTGAAGTATATTAGAGCAAGTTTTAGCAAGAGAGCGAATAAGATATATGTGAGCCAATAAAAGTAGAAACATCAAGAAGTGTGAATGGCGGCTGGCTGGCAAAGAAGTTGCTATGGGCTGGTTGATCAAAAGAGGGACATGCTTGAAAACATGTACTCGCATATCCAAAATAAAAATTATCTCTATCAAACCGATGAAAGTTCAGTAAAATATGGAAAGGGAGATAGTCTAAGGATATATTAATTTTAAATATTATATTATTATTATTTTATGGATAAAATTTGAGAAAATATTCAATTGTTATTTGTTTTAATTAACATGCACCTAAAATTAAAAAATCATATTAATCCATTTTAATTTTATTAGGAAGATCCTCACTTAATTTAAAAGATAACTATATCCTCAATTAATTCTATTCTTAATTATTTTTTATTTATATTTTCTTATATTTTCCTTCTGATTTTCTTATATTTTCCTTCTTGTTTTCTTATATTTTCTTTATAGAATTCATAGCCAAGCACTATATGTACTTATGTAATCTCTGATCCGCTTTCGCTTAAATAATCTAGACCTACTTACAAGAAGAAAACAAATTCAAACCGGAAAACCAAACATTACCGAATGATTACTTAAACCGGTTATCTAACTTTTAGTTACATTGGCTTTGAATGTGATTTTGGATGGTCAAAAGGATATTCAGTTGGGAGTGGACCGAGACGGCAAAAACTCTTTTTTGGTAAGGCAACCCGCTTGGCCGTTAATGGTAGCTTCCAACCTGCCCCGGCCTAATAGTATTTAGAACCCTAGGACCAAAAAAATACAAAAAATATTGGACCCTTAACTATATACACTAAATTTTATGTATATATTTAGACTTATTTAATTTAAATATATTTGTTTGGGTCGTTTTAAACTTTATTTCTGAAAAATGTATCGTAATATACATTTCAATGTTAAGAAATTGGGCTATATTTTAAAATAAAAATGAGTCTTAAACATAAGAAAATTTTTAGATGGTCCCATGGACCACTATCCATTTGCCCTACGCATTTGGACCGGACATGTTCCCACCAGATAATGTCGGCAGGGCAGTCTCTCACCCATGGCAACATAGGCATTTGCCATGGGTCCAAAATTTTTTTCTAAAAATTTTTTGAAAAAAGGGCCCAATTTTTAGAATTTTTTTTTTAGTAAGAGAACTTAATTTTTTTTAGTTTTGCTAAGGGTCCTCCCAAAGATTGAGACGACACTGAATGTCGGTGATGGTATCGAGCAGCTTAAATGAGCCTTCAAGATGTGATCTTCTTCTTGAAATTCTTTTCACAATCTTTTCTTCGATAGTTTTGAGACGGTGGCCGGAGATATTTTACTGGAGTTCTTGGAGGTAAATCAGACCCAGAAAGAAAAGGATGTGAAATTAGATGTTACCTTAAACGAGGTCCTAAATAAAAAGAAGAGACGTGTGAGATAGAGAAAGGGCCTTGATAGTAGCCCATAGATACGTCCCTTCATTGTTTTTTGCCCAATAGGAATCTGTATTTCACGGCCGACGAAACTCACTTTTGTTTGTTTTTTTTGACACGGTTATGAGCAAATAAATACTCTAATTTTTGACGTCTCATAACATTATTAAACACACAAAAGCAACGATCTCTTTGCATTTCTCCCAGATATATAAAATTGATTTGAAGTCTCAATAAATTAACACTCAAATATAAGAAGCCAATTCATTTAATGCCTCCACTCCAGCAATTCTCTTCTGCAAACATGTCGAGAAGTGAAAGTGGTAAGAATTACCTCTCATTATACTGCAAATATTTTTTACTATAGTTACTATTGTTTGATAATTAGTAACAATGTTTAACTATAAAAAAAATAGTGGTTCACAACATTGGTTTAAACCCTATTATGGAAACAGTTCATACCTGGAATTCGAAAAAATGTTAACAAGGATGACTATGATAGATATATCATATATCAACACTCAGGGTCGGCCCATAGCTAAAGCCCATGAAGCAAGGGCTTTAGGCATCAAATAATTATAAGTAGATTTAAGGGCATCAATTTTTAAAATGTTACTATGGTCTAGTGGTTAGTTTGAAGTCTTTTGTTGTGGAAAAACAGTCTATTTCTCCCCGAGAAGTATCGCATCATAACAGATAGAGCCCAATCTATGACTACATGCTAAATGTCTCCGAAACAATATTTGTCAACCTATATCTCCCCGAATCCATAGTTTTCATCTATTTTCCCATAAATCTAGGTTAAATCGGTTTACGAACTAAATCTAATAGAAAACCAATCAAACCGATACCAAACCACTTATATCAAACTTTCTTTTGATATAGAAGGTTTCAATAATTTAAAAAAAAAAAAAAAAAAAAAAACGAAAAAATTGCAGCACGTTGTTCGTCTCTTCTTCATTCTTAGTCTTCAAAGTCCAAATCTTTTTGAAAACATTGAAGCACCGTTAACAATCTCCAGTGCCTTATCCACGTCTCTATTTTTGCAAACACCATTAATTACTGTGTTGTTATTGAAGATAAACTCGTTCAATTGCAACATTGCAAATACAACAATCTAATTACCCCAAATCAACATCTCTATTATTACATTTGTTTTATTGAATTATCTCTCTGTTTGTTCGATTTCTCATCTTAAAATCAATTGGGAAACAAAGTACAAAACCCATAAAAGAATCAACACAAACCATCAAGCCGACAATGGCAGATTCAACGATGAATTTTCAATTTGGATGGGATAATGTCGGATGGTCTCGAGTCGGGTTTAATCAAAGCCGATGAAGCTCCAATAGTGAAGCAGATCAGGGCGGAGAGGAGGAACAAGAAGAAGAGGGGAGCTGCTGCAAAATAGATTTATAGCCACCATCACCGGCATCGACATCACTGTTCACCGAAGGGGAACGAAGAAGAAAGCCATCGTGTTTTTTTTTTCTTAATTATTCAATAAAAATTGCCCAAACATATTATACAATTAATTAAATTAAATGTATTCGGTTAAATCGGGTTGTCAACGGGTTTAATCTGGTTATAATTAGGTTTAGTTGGTTTGTTTATCGATTTTGAATACAGTAAACCGATTAAACCCAGTTCTGTGTGGCTTTAGCTCTCGAACTATTAAATCGGGGACATTCAGGTATTGAACTTTGAATTCATGGGAAAATAGGAATAGAACTTTCATTTCATGGATATTAGGACCGAGGTTAAAGTTTGGGCTCTATCTGTTATGATGCAATACTTCTCGGGGAGAAATAGACTGTTTTTCCCTTTTGTTGTACAGGTCACGGTTTCGAATCCCAAACATGTTAAAACTTGTATTTTTTTTTAATAACAGTTTTTCTTAATAGGCCAAATTTTTTTTTGCTTTAAGCACTCAAATAGTTTGGGCCGGCCCTGTCAACACTAGAGCTACTCTTCCGACAACAGAGAAACATCAAAACGGTGATGTATCATCAAATGGGTCAATTGGATCAAAAGAGAAAAGCAACGTGGGCCGAGTCAACAACACAAAACCCACGAAGCCCATTTGGATTCATATGGCACCTTCACCAACGGCTCTTTCACATTGAGACTCGGAAGTTTGGAGACTCAAAAAATAATCTAATTAGAAACGTGTTTGAACAAAACACAACCACTATGTTCAAAATATATTTTCAGACATAGTAAGATTTTTTTTTTTTTTTGGTAGTAGTAAGATTTTTTAATATGTTCAAAATATATAGATATATTACAATTCATAAAATTAAAAAACTTAACATTTGTCCTAGCCTAAATGGAGAGAAGACTAGCCTAAATGGAGAGAAGACTCTCCCAAAAACGAATTATTTAACATTTGTCCTAGCCTAAATGGAGAGAAGACTCTCCCAAAATTTATAGTATTATTTTTGTTATTTTAACATCTTATATATTTTAAATAATTCGTTTTTTATTTATTTAATTTTTCTATTAATTATAAGTAACATAAATATGCACTAAATGAATATTTTAAATTTATTTTAATGTAAAATAAATAGTGTTGCTTATGTGGATGATGATGTGGATAGCCTAAATGGAGAGAAGACTCTCCCATTATATATATAGATTTTCCTTATAGAATTCATAGCCAAGCACTATATGTACATATGTAATCTCTTATCCGCTTTCGCTTAGATAAAAATGAAAAATCTAGACCTAATTACCAAAAAAAAAAGAAATTTCAAACTAGAAAACCAAACATTACCGAACAATTACTTAAACCGGTTATCTTATTTTTGGTTACATTGGTTCTGAATGTGATTTTGGGTGGTTCAAAAGGATATTGAGTTGGGAGTGGACCGAGATGGCAAAAACTCTTTTTTCGTAAGGCAACCCGCTTGGCCGTTAATGGTAGCTTCCACCCTGGTCCGGCCTAATAGTATTTAGAACCCTAGCTAGGACCAAAAAAAACATATATGTATTGGACCGTTAACTATATACACTAAATTTTTTTGTATATTTAGACTTATTTAATTTAAAAATATTTGTTTAGGTCCTTATAAAGTTTATTTCTGAAAAAATGTATCGTAATATACATTTCAATGTTAAGAAATCGGGATATATTTTAAAATTTTTAAATAAAAATGATTATTAAATAGAAGTAAATTTTTAAAATTTTGATGGTCCCATGGACCACTATCCATCTGCCCTACGCATTTGAACCGGTCCTGTTCCCACCGGATAATTCTGGCGAAGGTATCGAGGACCTTACATGGGCCTTCAGGATGTGATCTTCTTCTTGAAATTCTTTCCACAATCTTTCCTCGGATAGTTTTGAGATGGTGGCCGGAGATATTTTACCAGAGTTCCTGGAGGTAAAGAATTTACAAACTTTGAAGAAACTCATCATATTGTTTTTTTCCCTCTATGTAATCTGTGTCTGAGAGAGAAAAATGGAGAGAGATAGAGAAAGTATGTTTTGCTCATACATTATTTATATTTTTTTGAGTATTTATTTTGTTTACTTATACGATGGAAATTACATATGTACATCAGTACATATAGTGCTTTCTCGAATCATTTACACAAATTTTAAGAAAACAATGTTATTATTTACATAAGCATGGTGGAATCTAACTAGAATATGTTTGTAACCTATACTGTTTACATTATCAATGAAATATTTATAATTCAGTATAAAAAAATAATAAAGGAAAAAAAAAATCTTGCTCGAAGAAAAATTCAACTTGTTTTTCATTTTGACATCAAAATTTAATAAAAATAAATAAATATTCTTTTTGATTAGTTAAAAAAAAGGTGTTAAGACTTTTTTTTCTTATTTCTTTATTTCTTATTACATATCCACAAGGATCCGTCGTGCTTTTTCTGGAAAAACACCGGTGCGCCATAAGGAGCCTTCGATGGTCTCAACATCCCAGTTGAAAGTAGTTCTTCGAGTTGTTTGCGAAGTTCTATGAGTTCGAATGGAGCCATGCGGTATGGGGTCATCACAGGTGGTTTGGCTCCTACTTCCAACTCGATCCGATGATCCACCTCTCTCCTAGGTGGTAGTTTCTCCGGCAACTTAGGCGGCAATTACGTCTTTATTCTTTTCAAAGACTTTCTCAATCACCGGCGGGATGACAAATTCTTTTCCAAACCCGTCATCCAACTTCAAAAACACAAGGAAAGATGGGTTACCTTTCTTCACGCCTCTTGAGAACTGCATTCCCGAGAGTTGCCGAACTTCACCATCCTTCTTATTTTCAGCTTCCATGGTGGGGACCATTCATGGTGAACCCTTCTCAAGGATGCTTACCGTACTAAGTGCGGGCATATTTGCCGATACTTGTCTTTCGAATTCGAGCACAAGTACCACCTTGAAGTCGTCCATAGACACCACCGAGAAATTCACCATTCCCTTCCAAGCCCCGATACTAAGCTCCACGCCTTGTGCAACACCATGGAGTGGTTGAGATTTAGCATTCACCGACTTCAACCAACCATCACCCTTTGTCCATGTTAGACCGAGCCTCCTAGCTTCTCCCTCGGACACAAATTTGTGGGTAGCACCTGTGTCCACCATCGCTTGAGTTGCCCGCCCATTGACATGGATATCCATGTACATCAAACCTTTACTCTTTGCCTTAGACGTTGGAGTAGTCTTAAGAGCATTGAATAGCTGCAAGGACCCGATCATGCCCGTCTCTTCTTGGACATCCGCCTCTGCTTGCTCAAGGAGAGCGGATAATGACCCAAGTTTCGGACAATCCCTCACAGGATGGGGTCCCTTGCACACATAGCACCCACTCCTCGGAATAAAAGAGCGTTTCTTCGCCTCATATTCTTCCATCCCCGAACTCTTCTCTTGACTCCGAGGGTAAGTTGATGTTGGCTGGTCCCTCCTCTCTCCATTGCCCTTAGGCACCACTCTCTCCTTCTTCTTGTATGTTTCAGGTTGATTTTGAGTGACAAAATCGGAAAGAGATTCCACCGCGGCTATAGCTTCATCCACCGACTTCACTCCGCGTAGCTGCAACTCTTGTTTTGCCCACCCTTGGAGTCCATCAATCAAATGGAACACCAACTCTTGATCGGACAGATTTGGAATCTGCAACATTAGGGTAGTGAAATTCTTGACATACTCTCGGATCATACTCTTCTGTCGCAATTCCCTTAACTTCCTCCGCGCTTCGTAGACAAAATTCTCGAGATAGAATTGGCTTTTAAGTTCTTTCTTGAACTCCTCCCAAGTATCCACCAGACATGTGGCCCGCTCAATATCAGCGTGACGCCTCCGCCACCACAGCATGGCCGTATCCATTAGGTAGGATGTGGCTGCCTTGCTCTTTGTAGTCTCGTCTCCAAGCCTGAGATTGTCAAAGTATTGCTCTATCTGCCATATGAAATTCTCAACTTCCTTACCATCTTTTGCTCCATCGAATCGAGATGGTCTCGGGTAATCCATCATACCCGCACCCGCATTGCCATTCCCCCCATTGGCAACCGCCCTTTTTCACAATGCAAGGTTTTCTTGCATCGCCTCGATGCTCACCTGGAATGCTTTGACCGCCCCCATCATCATCTCTTCAAGTTAAACGAATTGCTCATCAAATCCGCTCAAGTTGTTCTTAACTCCACCGATCTCGGTGAACACTGTGTTCTCGAGTTCGGTAGTCGAGTGCTCAACACGCTCGAGCCTCTCCCCCAACTCGCTTACCGCGACACCTAAGGACCCAAGCTCATCTCGAACCCTGCTCTTGTCATGCTTCCTCTTCGGCGCATTCGCATCAAAGGCCTCCTGCCCATCGATGTTGATGCTGTCAACACCATCGGTAACATCATCCTCGTTACGACCCACCATCTTTCAATATCTCGTTTGCCTTTGATCTAACATGGCTCTGATACCATGTGCCACGGACTTGAACTTTTGGGAACAAATCTGCGGCCCTATAATATTTTTTCCTCGAGCAAATAGACTAGGCAGCCTTACTCTCTAAGAAATCTGGCCCTTTGTGAGAAAAAGAACTCAGAAAGAGTGAAAAAATCAGGAAAAGACAAGAGAATACTAAATTGCTCTGATATTGATAAAAATGCTGGATGATTACAAATAAGGGATCTCATCCCTATTTATACAAAAACACCTCTTTAATGGACGGTGGAGAATAAAGCGATCTAATGGCCGATATTGAAGATATGGCCTTGATTAGCAAGATCCTAATAAATGTGACGGATTTGTAGGGATATTTCTTGGGGACAAAGTCTTGAGAAATATCCCCCAAGTCTTTCCATATCTTCCTCCAAACGTTTCTACAAGATTCTAGAGAAGATCCAGCCCATGAAATGGGGAAAAAACCCATAAAGATGTAATGTGTCCTTCTGGTCCGGCCCGGAAGTATGTTTAAGAGAATGGGCAGTGACATAAGGCTCTTGTCCCTACTTTGTTTATGAGGTAAGTCGAATGTCTCACCGCTTCTCCCCACAGATAATTTGGCATGCTCATGTGTTTCAATATACTTCTAGTCATCTCCAACAAATTAAAGTCATGTTTCTTCTTTCAACCACTTCGTTTTGCTGAGGAGTGTATGTCGCTGCTAGATGGCTGTTGATGCCTTCTCTTTCACAAAAATCTTGAAACTCATAAGACAGGAACTCTCCTCCTTTATACGTTCTAAGTGTTTTGATTTTAGCACCACTCTCTTGCTCAACTAGCATCTTGAAACCTTTGAATTTCTCAACTCCCTCACTTTTCTCCTTGAACAAAATCGACAACATGTAACAAGAGTGATCATCGATTAACACAAATATGTACCTCTTTTTGGCAGTTGTAGGAGGCGATATAGGTCCTCAGAGATCACTGTGAACAAGGTCTAGGACTTGAAATGCACGATACGAAGTTTTCTTTGGAAACATTTGTCTTGCTTGTTTTTCAAGTAAGCAGGATGCACATGTTTCTTTTACCTTTGGAGCACTAGGTATCCGTATGACTAGTTCTTTTGCAATCATTGTCTTAATGGTTTCAAAGTTAATGTGTTCAAGTTGAGCATGCCATTTTGTTGAATTGCTTGATGCCACAAGCTGCAAACAATTGGTTTCTTCTAATTCCAAATTCACTTTGAACAGCCTGTATCTTGATCGTGTTGCTTTTACTAACAAGTTTCCATCTCGGTCATGTAAGGTTAAGTAGTCTTCTTTCATTCTGACATCACATCCCGATTCAGTGGCTTGTCCTAGGCTTATGATGTTGCTTTTAAGGTCTGGTATATAATACACATCGGCTAGGATCTTTCGTCCTCCGGTTTTGCTTACAAACAAAATTGAACCCTTACCCTTTAAGTCAATACGTGAATCATCCCCAAATCTTACTTTACCTGTGACCATCTCATTTATCTTGCAAATCCAAGCACGATGTCCTGTCCTATGATTACTAGCGCCATTGTCGAGATACCAAGCTTTTCGGAGCATGTATCAAAGTCTTTTGGCATCACATTCTTCTCATTCAAATATACTACCTAATGCATCATAAGTGATTCAGCTTCATGAGTATCATCTTCTTCCTTCTCTTGCATTTCTTGAAGCTTGATTAATTTGAGAAATCGATCCGGACAGTTCGAAGCATACTGCCCTGTTTTGTCACATCGCTAACATGTTACCTTGGACTTGTCTCTCTGTTGATAGCCAAACTCCCTTAGTTGGTAACCGTAATCTCTGGATTGGTAACCAAACCTTCCACGGCCTCTTCCAAATCGGCAAATCGACCACGGCCTCGTCCTCTACCACCATCTTGGGAGTCTGAGTTAACATACATGAGCTTGCCTTGGTCTTCTGTGAATCTTCTTCATCACAAACTTGATCTTCTTATGTTTTAAGCATTCCTACAATATCTTCAAGGTTATTGTTTTGAGATCAAGAACTTGTTCTAGGGCTGCAATTATATGAATGTATTTCTTCCTTGGCAAGCTCTTGAGAAATTTCTTAACAATCTTTGTTTCTTCAATGTTCTCACCCAAAGATGCTGCTTTTGTAGTCCTGATAAAATCATCAATGGTGTCGCTCTCTTTCATCTTCAATCTATTGAATTCAGTCATAAGGGTTTACAATCTTGCTTCTTTGACTCGATCGGCACCAAGATTTCTAGCTTTGATGGCATCCCAAACGGCTTTTAAGGTTTCATGGTTGCCAACTTGTAGAATTAGCGACTCTGGTATGGATTGAAACAAGAGGGCTCAGGCCATCTCGTTTTTCTCTATGTCCTCTGAACCAGGATCGTTGTCTCCCACACCCCTTATTCACTCGGAGAGCAACCTTCATCCTCATGGTCCAAACAGTGTAGTTGGAACTGTTTAACATCGAACATTGTATGGATGATGGTCCTCCTTCCTTTGGCTTGTTATCCATCGTGACCAATTCACTCATGCTTCGGATGATCTTCGTACTTGTCAACACTTGAGAAACAAAGCTGAAGGCTCTGATACCAAATCTAGAATCGAATACTTTGATCAAGGATTTATAAAAGTACTTCTTTTATTAACATTAGAACTAACTCAAACTAAAGCTCTCCTTAATCTCTCTCTCAATTCTCTAGGTTTACCACAAACTTTGGCAACTCTTATATAGAGACCCATAAAAATTAATTTCCTAAACAAAGTATAATATGTTTTAGATAACTCCTAACATATATCAATGGATAACTTCCAAAGATTTAATAATAATCTCTTCATTTAAATAAATAACTTATTCCTCAAGTTACTTTTTCTTCAAGCTTACTCTAACAATGATGCTCTCGCAAAAGTCAGTGGGGGAAAACTCAAGAACCCAACTTCCTTACTTGCTCGAATGCTATTGGCTAAAATAATACTGCCATGACTCCATAAAAAATATATGGGTGTCGAAGAACCCATGGCTCTCTCTCTTATTCAGTCTCTTACTCCAGTTGGAGCTGTACCAGAGGATCAGTTAAATCTCCGAGTCTCAGACTCACTTGAAGCTGGTACTAAACTCTGGAATTGGCCTGCAATAAGACCATTTCTTACCAGGGAATGATCATATCGTTAAATGACTCCCACCTGGTTCTTAAAGATTTCCTCATTACCGGTTCAATAATATGATACGACCGAGAACTTGAAGTAACCAGAAATGGGGGAAAACGGAGGAAGAGTTGAGAAAGAAGAGAAACAGAGAGAAAGAAATATCAACTTGATTTCTTTATCGATGTCTCTTACAAGGTTACTAAAAATTTTTTATACTAGGATGCATAGGGCAACCCTAAACAGATGGGGTTCATAAAATAGATAGATAAAAGGACTCATTCTCAAGCCCCATAACTAGCTTCTGGCCCAGCAATGACAATTATTTATTTATGGTATAAGGATTTTCTTCTCTCGAGTCTTCATTGCTAGGATTTGACTTCTTGAAACACTTAGCCACTTTGAGACATCTTCTTCTCCAGACGGCTTGCTCTTCTCCCTGATGTCCTATGTTTCTTCCTGATGAAAGCTAAAGGTATAGCCAACCTATCATAATACCAGTTGTCTTGTTATGGAATCACTTTAGTTTCAGCGGGCCCCTACCACTCTCATTCTTCTTTTTAATTGGCAATCAAACTTATGGAGGTTACAGACAGTCCCTAAAATCAAAACTTCAAGTGCAAATTCAGCTTGCTCGTACGGGTGTTACTCCTGACTTTTGCTTGTGGCTTGCCGGAATTAACTTTCCGAAGATGGATACACTAGCGACTGTTTGAAAATCGAGCTTCTCCTTCCTCCAATCCAAATTCCAATTAGAAAAAGTTCGTCGATTTGAATGTGAATTAGTAGCTAATGTGAGTAGCGCCTCGCGCTTGGTATCAAGAACTTCGCAGTTTTCTTCTCCAAGCCGGTTTCGCAAATTCTCTCGCTGATGCCTCTCTCTTCATCTATCATCGGAACAATGCCTTTATCTATGTCTTGGTATATGTTGACGACATTATCATCGCGGGAGATACTGCTCTTGTCAAAGCTTTCAATGTTTCACTTGCAGCTCGGTTTTCACTCAAAGATCTCGGAGCCCTCAGTTACTTTTTGGGAATCGAAGCAACAAGAACCCGCCGAGGCTTACACTTGATGCAGCGCAAGTATATAAATGATCTACTTCAAAAATATAACATGCTTGACACAAAGCCTGTTTCAACACCAATGTCTCCAACACCGAAACTATCTCTCCTCTCAGGTACGGCCCTAGATGATGCAACGGAGTATAGAATGATTCTTGGGAGTCTCCAATATTTGGCTTTTACGCGACCGGATATTGCTTTTGCGGTGAATCGCCTTTCACAGTTTATGCATCATCCCACAAATGAACATTGGCAAGCGGCTAAAAGGATTTTACGATATCTTGCGGGCACCAAGTCACATGGGATATTTCTTCGCTCGGATACACCTCTTACCATACATGCCTTCTCAGATGCTGATTGGGGTTGTGATTCGGATGCTTATCTCTCCACGAATGCATATATTGTGTACTTTGGTGGCAGCCCGGTTTCGTGGTCCTCGAAGAAACAGCGGAGTGTGGCACGTTCGTCTACGGAAGCGGAATATCGCGCAGTTGCTAACACAGCTGCGGAACTGCGATGGATATGCAATCTCTTGACAGAAATGGGCATTCCTTTATCCACTGCACCGGTAATCTATTGTGATAATATAGGGGCTACTTATCTATGTGCGAATCCGGTCTTCCACTCACGTAAGAAGCATGTTGCTCTTGATTATCATTTCGTACGTGGCTATATCCAATCAGGTGCTCTCCGTGTATCCCATGTCTCAACAAAGGATCAGCTCGCATATGCATTAACAAAACCACTTCCACGGCCACGCATTACTGAACTGATTTGCAAGATTGGAGTGCAAGAAGTCCCTCCATCTTGAGGGTGTGTATAAGGAGTTGTAAATATTAAGGATCTAATTGTAATTAGTATTAGTCTAAACCATAGTCTAAGTACTATATATGTTGTAAATCATTTTCCCTAATGAATGAATTGACTCTCATCTTACAGAATCCATATTTGGTTTTGCTTGATGAGTAGACGAACAATTGGTTTCAAGGTTATTTAATGGAAACATCTATTACTCTGTTTTCCTAAACACAGGGAGTACTATTAATTATTTTATATATGAATTAATGTTATTTCAAAAATAAGAAGGATAAAATTGGGAAGTATAGTAGTTTTGGAGAAAAAAATCTTGATTATTGTGGGTTATTTAAACAACTTCCATTTATTGTAATTATGAAAATATATCTAGTGATTTTTTCCTAATTTAGGTTAATCAAGATAAATATCTATTTTCTTTAAAAGCTGATATATATCACTCTACAAAATTTTACATATCTCAAAAAAAGCTATCATTAACCAACAGTCATGATAAACTCATCCAGAAAAAATCTCAATTCTTATTTCTGCTCAATTTTCACTATGTCCATAGTTGTGATATCTTTGATATGTTCAGAAGCTTTTCCAATTCAACAAGCTAAAGAACCACCTCGAGGTCATCTTACGAGAGTCACGATTCAAAATGATAACGACTATCTTCTTGGAATCCATTGTAAATCAAGAGATGATGATTTAGGATTTCACATTCTTGCTAAAGGTGAATTATTTGGTTGGAAGTTTCATGTCAATTTTCGTTATTCAACGCTCTATTTTTGTGGTTTTAGCCAAGGAAAAATAAAGAAAGGCGTGTTCGAAATTTACAGAGCGAATAGAGATTTTTATAGATGTGCAAATTGTACATGGAAAGCTGAAAAGGATGGTGTTCATGGATATACCGATATTCCTAAGAAAAGTTATTTATTTTATAGTTGGTTAAAGTAATGTAAAATTGAGTTATTTAAGAAGAAAAAAATGTAATGCAGTTGCTTAAAATATAAATAAAAGTATAATCTATGAATATTATTATTATTATTTCTTTTGTGAGAGCAGTTTCTAAAATTCTTGTTGAACCTCGTTTAAATTTCCCTCATTCAAAAAACTTCACCAACAATTAGAACCTTGAATCGGAACTCTCAACATTTATTAATTAACTTGAAGTCTTGAAGAAAATAAAAAGGGCGAGAGAGAGGGATGCCTAAAAACAAATTTATTCAGTGGAAGCGATCACGCATGTCCCACACAAAACACAACTCATTCCAGTAGTCACAATTAGGCCTGCGCGTTCGGCTAAACCGGGTTGTTCGGATCGGGTTATTCGGTTTGAGGGAAATTCGGTTTTTTAAAAATCCCACCGAATAGACCCGAATTGAAATTCGGTTCGGGTCGGTTCGGTAATCGGTTTGTTCGGGTCAGTTATTAGCTAAAATTTTTGTTTTGAACATGAGCCGGGTTTTTTATTTCTCCGGTTTATTCGGTTTTTACTTCGGTTTACATATTAGAAAAAAAAAAACAATTACTCTATTACAAACACAGATCTTACAAAATAAACCATTACAAATAATATTAAAGCCCAACCAGTAAGAGTTGCATTAGTATAATTTTTAACACAATTTGATAAAATAATAAATTGTGTTAATAAATTGGTAGAGACAATTGTCTCTACTCCTCCTACCAAAAAAAAAAATTTGATAAAATAATAAGATAATATTTTTTTTTGAAAATTTTATAATAACATATGGTCCAACCAGTAACATAAATTAATAGTATAAATTTGTAATATAAATATATACATATATGTATGTATATATATATATATAAAAATAAAATTTAGAGAAATATGATTGTAGTACTATTTGTTTTTCTTAAATTTGCATTAATTCTTGGTAAAGTTGAATTTTATTATTTTTGCTGCATCAAAAACTTTTTGAATCGTTTCCTAGACAACATTATTATTTTTTAACTTGTAATATTGGTTCTACAAAGATGGTTATTAAAAAAAAGAGAACTTCTTTTCAAATATAAGTTTTAAAAAATTATAAATTAGTCAAATCTCACTATAATTTAATATATTGATAAACTAATACTTTGAATAGAATTTTACGGTTTTAACATTATTAGTTTATAGATATTTTACTGTACTTAAATACAATTTTGGAAAATTACAAATTGTCGAAGGTGCAAATAAAGAACTTGTAATCTCTAAAGTCTAATCGAATCCGATACCAAACGACATCGTAGTTTCGTCCAGAACAATTGTCTCCGCAGTCTAATAAGAGAAAAAAAAAAAAGCCAGATAGGTTGATGAAGAATAGAGAAGAATCCTCCATGTTTGATCATCATCATTACTCTTGATTCAATTCTCTACGATCTTGTGTCCAGCTTCACTTGAATTTCTTCAATTCCAGCATCTCGATTCCATCACAGTAGCTAGGGATTGTTTTCAAGAAATTTGAGATTGAAAAAGCTCAAATTGGATCGAATTTCGTTGGAATTAGTCTCCAATTTCGGCGTTTTTCTCAGTGGGAAGATGAAGGCGATGGAGACTATACAGGATCTGATCGAAGAAGCTAAAGTAAGGGCCGTATGGTGGGCCTTGTGCATCTTCTCCGTCACCTATTTCTTGTCCCGTATGTCACTTTTTGCTCCTTTTTTTCTCTTCGATTTTGCTGTTTCAGTTTTGGACTTCCTAATTTTAGATAACAACTTCTACAATGGTATATTGGTATTAGTCTATAGAGTAATTGGTTACTCTGTTCTTAGTTTATTTGTTTGGAATCAAAGTTTAATCTTTATATACATTGTTTCTCTATATATTATGGTGTTGGTGTTAAGATAATGTTTTTGTTCGACTATATTTATATGCTAAATCTCTGCTTTTTTTCCTTGTTTGGGATTCTTTTGTGGTTTCATGCAGATACAAGTAAGAATATGTTGATGAATTTGCCAATCGCAATCCTTGGTCTTGTCGGTGTGCGGATTTTTCTTAATCAGGTTGAATTCACATGGAAAGTTGTGTCGACTCCTAGAAAAAGTCAGTTGTCTTATCTTGAGAAGAAGCAGTTGTCTGTGAATGATGCACGTCTTTCTGGTATCCCACCTCCTCCTAGGTGGAAGAAGAAAATCGACTCTCCTGTAGTGGAAGCTGCAATTAATGATTTTATTGACAAGATCCTTAATGATTTCGTGGTGAATTTGTGGTACTCTTTGATTACGCCTGATAAAGAAGCGCCTGAACTCATACGTGCAGTAATCATGGATGCTCTTGGTGAAATTTCAGTGAGGGTAAAAGAGATCAATATCGTTGACTTGCTGACGAGGTAGCCTTCTTTATTTCTCTTCCCTTATATCAGTTAACTTTTCACCTGAAAAAGTCTCGAGTTTTGATTGGATCATTACTGCTTGATAATGAAATCAATGCCTAATTGTGTAGGGATATAGTTGATCTGATAGGTGATCATTTGGAAAGTTTTAGAAGAAACCAAGCTGCTATAGGTATTGATGTTATGAAGACATTGTCATCTGAGGAGAGAGATGAAAGATTGAAATACCATCTTATGGCTTCTGGGGAACTCTATCCTGCACTCGTGTCACCTGAGAGTGAGTACAAGGTATGAGGGATAGTTCTGATGAAAATTACGCTGCCCTCTTAATTTGGTTACTCTATACATATATGCTCTTTGTTTTTTTAACAGGTTCTTCAGAAAATAGTTGCTGGCATATTATCTGTGGTTCTCAGACCACGAGAAGCTCAGTGCCCTCTTGTTCGAACAATAGCTAGAGAGATTGTTACTTCCTTAGTAATTCAACCTCTTTTGAATTTAGCATGCCCCGAGTAAGTTCTCTACATATATCTCTGTCTTCTAGAAAATTATTTTTGGTATCAAAATCTACCTTTCAGTCTTTTCCTTGACCGATGTGTATACTGCAAACTAGCTAGGAACAAGTATTGATTCCAGAATTTCTATTGATAAAATATAATGTATAAAAAGAATAACTGCAGATAAATGTATCATTTTTCCTGGGTTCTCTTCAGTGCTTGCCATTTACTTCAAACTCTGCCTTTCATTTTTCTAAGGCAGAGATGCTAATATTTTTTTTTTCCTGCCCCAGGCGTATCAATGAGGTGATTGAGATCGTTATCAATCTTATTAAAGAGGGAAACTTTGAGCAGTTCACTGGGGAAGAGCAGAATGTCAATTCTGCCCCATTGTCAGCCTTCGATAGTCAAGCAAAAAGTATGAATTTCACAAAAGCTATTGAGCAGAAATCACCAAACATAAATGACAGACACCCAGATCTACACGTTCAACAGCACTCTGCAGATTGGGCTCGGTTGCTAGAGGTTGCGACGCAAAGGAGAACAGAAGTTCTTACTCCTGAAAACCTTGAAAACATGTGGACGAAAGGAAGGAATTATCAAAAGAAGGAGTACAAAAAATCTCTGAAAAAGGGTTCTTCTACTGGAGCAAAGGAAAATGCAGTGGCGCAGTTACCCCCTAAAGTGAGCATTGATAAGCAGTCACAAGCACAGATGACTGAGGAATTTAGTACATCATCTTTACATGATGGAGGGCACCAGATTTATGAGGCTGATGTTAGAAAGGATTCTCGTTCAGATGGGAATAAAAATAGGCTTAAAAGATCCAATAGTACATCAGATCTTAATCTACGTCCTGAAACAAGTCTAGCACTATTAGGAGTCAGTGAGGGGCCTCTAATCACAGAATTTTACACCACAGATTTTATCAAGCACAATGATAACTACATTAGTGATAATAAATCCCAAAGCATTGTTCTTCACAAAGAGGGTCAGCACTGCCTAAAGCTCAAATGTCGAGTAAGCTCCTGTCTTAATATTTACTGTTTCTTTAATTTTCTTTGTTTCTGTGACACATCCACTTGACCTTTTCCATTTGCCTGTGTATGAGTGTGTGTGTGTGTGTGTGTTTTGCAAATAATTATGCTATTATTAGCTTAAGATTATTATTTCGTATGTCTGTGTGTGGCTGCAGGTTCTTGGAGCTTATTTTGAGAAGCAAGGATCAAAATCATTTGCAGTATATTCTATTGCGGTGACAGATGTGGAAAACAAAACTTGGTTTGTTAAGAGAAGGTTATTTTCTTAGCATTCTGATTACGGGAAAATCATATCAGTACATCATTGAAATTCTTTACTCATGTCACTAGCTTTTGATATATATTTCCATCGTAAAAGGCAGAAGATAGCTGCAACTTGATTGTAAAATATTTATTTGTTTCCCTTCAGATACAGTAATTTCGAGCGATTACATCGTCAACTCAAAGAAATCCCGAATTACAATTTACAGCTGCCTCCCAAGCGTATTTTCTCATCAAGCACCGAAGATGCTTTTGTTCATCGCCGCTGTATTCAGCTGGACAAGTATCTACAAGTATTATTTATCCCCTTAGCAACTTTAAAACCATAGTTACCATCAACATTTCTCTTATAAAGACATTTTTTCCTTGGCTGCAGGATCTCTTGTGTATAGCTAATGTTGCTGAACAGCATGAAGTTTGGGATTTTCTAAGCGCAGCCTCTAAGGTGTGGATCTGATTAAATGCCGCCCACAAATTTCATTACTTTCTATTTTCATTAGGTGGATGTGTTCTAATGATTGTCTTTTTTTGTTCTGTAGAATTATTCTTTTGGAAAGTCTTCATCAGTGATGAAAACTCTTGCAGGTATTGTTCGCTGCTGTTTTAGTAACATGTATGTAGCATAAAAGTCAGCCCTCGCTTTCTATTCCATTAATAAAATATTTTTAATCCATCCTGTTTTATGCTAAAAAACTGAATTCTGGGAAAACGATCAGAATGAAGAGAGAAGTGTACATTGTGTTATGTGGTTGCTTTACTTTTCCATTTTACTTAATTTTGTTCTTGGAATTGAGCAGTTAATGTTGATGATGCCATGGACGATATTGTACGTAGTTTCAAAGGTGTCTCAGATGGCCTTATGCGCAAAGTTGTAGGATCCCCACTAGAAGAGCATGATCATGCTCCTGCCCGCCACCTCTCCTGGAGTGTAAATGAAATAAGCACTCAGCTCTCTAGGGAAAGCGCAACTGAGTCTATGCACAGCAGCATTTCTGATACTGAAGACATCGACAAACTTGGAGAGAACACCCAAGGGGAAGGCAGATTTGACTCAGAAGCCAATGGGTGGCACTCAGATAATGAATTGGACTCAAAGTATGTTCCACCGAGAGTGGTTAGGCGTCTCGGAGAGCCTGAGAGTTCGCTCTCGGAGAAGGAAAATGATTTTAAGGCAAAATCTCAAGTTAGGGGGTTCACTGATTTGCAGCATGCTGATCCATTGACAGCTTTAGTCCAAAATCCCCATGGCATGCCACCCGAGGTACACCATATACCCCTAAAGTTTTATATACATTGATTAGACTTTGTAATTAGGCTTATGTATGTTACCTGGCTAAAAACTTTCATGACTACATGCACTACTTTTCACGCACCTGAAATAGAATTATACTTATTGATACATTCTCCAAAGAGATTTTAGCCTACTTTTTTGGAATCTTCTAATTTTGATTAACGTCATTCTTATCCTCTGTTTTTCATTACAGTGGATGCCGCCCAATGTCAGTGTACCAATTTTGAACTTAGTTGATAAAGTGTTTCAGTTAAATAGAAGAGGTTGGTTAAGGTGAGACAAAGTAGTTATTCTTTCTGATTTTATTTGTCTTTGATCATGCTATTCTATTTGATTAGGTTCCGTTTTCGAATAATTTTAATATGGTGTCATTATAGGAGACAAGTCTTCTGGATATCAAAGCAAATATTACAATTAGTTATGGAAGATGCTGTGGATGACTTACTCCTGAGGGAGATATGTTGGCTGCGGAATGAAGACACTGTCGCTCAAGGAATTCGTTGGGCTCAAGATGTAAGAATTGGGGTTTCTCTGATCTTGTCCAGAAGTTAACTGAATCTTCTTCTATACTCTTAGGGACCCTGCCATCATGTTTGATCATTCGCTGAAATCTATTATAACTCATGTAGAAAAGTCGGTGATCATTAAGGGAAATCATTATGCCAGATATTTCTAGTTTACTTTGATTGTTGCAGGAAGGCAGATCAAATAATAGTACTAGTAAAGTGATCGCTCTTTTTGTTGCTTACAATCTTATTTGCATTTTCTCTCCAGATTCTATGGCCAAATGGTGTATTCTTTACCAGAGTGAATGACAGTCAAGAGGAATTGGATGAGACCGACCCTAGTGAAAAAACTTTCCAAATAGCAGGCCAACTCGGTGGCATGAAGGTGGCTAAACCCAGTTCCTTTGAGCAGCAACTCGAGGCTGCACGCAGAGCTAGTGAAATAAAAAAATTCCTTTTCGGTGAGTATCTTAGGTTCTCTCCAATTGACGTATTGAGTTAGTTTAGTCTCAGTGGAAGTAACATTTTGATGTTTGGTCAGATGGCGCCCCAACAGCCTTAGTGAGCTTGGTAGGGCACAAGCAGTACAGGAGATGTGCGAGAGACATTTTCTACTTTACTCAGGTTAGAATTGATCTGTGTCTCACATTTAAAAGCTTTTTTTTTGTTTTGTTTTTGGTGTAAAGGGTTTAACTAAGTTGTTGCATCATCATCCATCGTTATGGTCTGACTAATACTTGACATTAATCATCTACCGCAGTCAAACGTATGCATAAAGCAACTCACATTTGCAATACTAGAGCTGCTACTCCGATCGGTGTTCCCTGAGCTGCAAGATCTGTTAAGAGACATAAGGGAGAATCCGCACTGTCGGTCAGAGTAATAACACATGTTTATATGGAGGAGGTAGCCTATGATTGACTTGAACCAGTTTTATCTCTCTCTATGTTAATTTTTGATCTTTTTGTTTCTTGGGGATTTTTTGGGGTCCTTCTTAATATTCATCCATGTGTATAAAAACAAGTGCTAGTATCAATCTGGGAGGGTTTTGAATACAACAATGACAAAAGGGTTCTGTATATAAAACCTCTTGTGTGTGGAAATTAGTTCATTGAAATGTAGTTTTTGTTTGCAAACATGGAAAAATTACTTGGAGGAATGGAGGGTCAGTTATTTGCTTCATCATTGTAACTTGTTGCGAGGACATGAAGGTTCAAAACCTATTTGGGAACCTCAATTACATAGTACCTGCATTACACTTTTTCTCTCTTACAGCAGCCCACCACTCAGAGAATCTACAGCATTTGCGTAGAGGTCAGTAAGCGAGTACTGCCTCAGGTTGTTTACCTCGTACCAAGTGTTCAATGACTCGAGGTTCTTGTCTGTTCCCGAAAACGCCACCTGAATTCCAATGTTGCAGTTAGCTTCACCTCCATTAGCCTTGCACTTTGATGTTGGAACCGCGCAATCCGTCCCATTCAGACACACAGAAGAAGAAGAAGATCCTATTCCTTTGCACGAATCGCATCCGAAGCTCTTCCAGAACAGATTCTGCAACACTCCCTTCTGAAATTCCAATACCTGCAATGCAGTTGCCAATTCAGCGATTCAGTGCTCTATTGTATGCTATGTTGCTTATTTGTTTCCAAAAGGGCTTAGGGTTGTTCATTACAAGTGTGAAAGCTGTGATTGTGTTGCTTCCATCTGCGACCTTCACAGGACTAGATCTTGCTGCATACTTTGAGCCTGCGAATCCCACCATGAATCCTCCTGCTTCACTCTTCTCACAAGACACACATCCCACAAAAAGATGGCATTCATAAGCTTTACTTCTTTATTCTTTGTGATTTTGTCCCACTTGAGATTTTATATATTAGTGTAAGACTTACCGGGTTAAACTTACTTGTGTCGATGGAGAGAAGAGAGATCTCGTCAACCTTTGGTCTAAAAAGCGCGAGCTGCGCCATTTTCGCAGCTAAACCAAGACGAGAATCACAAGGAGAAAGCTGGACTTGGTCAAGAAAGAAAGCTTCTTTGCTGGAGATGGCAATACCAATGGTGAAACCATCTCCTTTGCTTATTTGAGTGTCTGAACATGGACTGTACACCGGGTTATTATCTGATGCTACAACCCAATCATCCACCATCATCATCATCACAATCATCATGATGGTTGTAAAATTCACCATTCTTAGCTAATGAGAACCTCGTACCTTTGGTTTCTTCTTCCCCAAGAAAACCCTATGAACAAATTCATCACCAATGGGTAACAACGTTATGATGGTATTATATAATAATTAGCTTTGATAGACGACGTACCTTTGAAATAAGAATTTATATATCGATTTTTGAATCCGATCTTACGAAGAACCGATCGGAATGAGGATGTTCTTTGTAGGGTGATCTTTTTCTGGGTTTAGGATCCTTCAAAAGGAAATGAAATTATGGAGTTTAGACGCGCCAAACGGTTACTTCGGCTGTAAAATTGGATCTCTGTCTCCCAAATTAGTCAATTCTTAAAAACCAAAAAAAGTAATTGGTTAACTTTATTGTCACCAATAGGGTATAGAGTGATTTGATTACATTGGTTATATGAAAATGGAAATCATGTAAGCACGACACCCAATGTCTTGAGAAATATTTGATTCCTTGTTATCATTGTGTATCAGTTTACTAATTGTAACGTTCTTTCATGATCGTGAAAGGGTGAAACTTTGTTCCTAAACAAAGATTTTATGACCTTGATGGGCTTGAAACACGTCTCTTACTTAGCTTTGGATCTGAAGAGTAGTCTTCTTGTCAAAGAACGTATTGTAGCAGTATAATCTTTTAAAAACCAAAACAGAGAGTACTCTAAATAATCAATCGGACCTAAATGGGGAAGAAAACATCAAAAATTCGGTATTAATAATCATAAACGACCACTAACACAACACATCTATTTCCTTGTTTATCTCTCTCTCTATATGTGGTTAAATGTAAAACTCTGAAAGATGGTGACACACTTTCAAAATGCTTTCCAAAACACTGCACAACAGATTAATCTCCTCTGCGGTGGTTGTTGAATAATCTTCTATAATAAATTCCATGAGTATCCTGCAAAGAATCAGCATATTCTCACATAAGTAATCCGAAAAAAGCACCAGAAGTAACCCTGCCATAGGGTTTAAGATGTATTCTTCGTGATTGCAGGTTGCCTTCTTATCATCAGTCATTGCAAATACTTCATTCTCTACATACCGTTAACAACACTAAAAGCTTATATTGTTTTGGATCTTAACTCAAGGACAAAACTAATATAGCTCTCCCAACGTTGAGTACAATTCTGATATCGGTAACATCCAACAAGTCGTATTGAGAAGAGTAACAAATATTCAAGAAAAGCAAGTAAACTTTTTCATAACATGGTCTAAATTTCAAAATCTAGGAGAAATCAAGCTTAAGAGCTCACGGCCATAACTTTAAACATAAATTTCTACTTACAGATGGATCCTCTCAATGGGTTAATATTCGGATAAACACGGTTTCTGTATTCATACAAGTAAATAGCTTACACAAGAATGACTAAGTACCAGCTCAAAAATGAAACATATGGCAATCATATATCTACCTAAAGCTTAAACAATTGACACCAAAACCAGTACCAGCTCAAGCATGACACATACGTCAACAATCCAATAAAGCTTAAGACTACTGGAACCAAAACCATGTCAAACAGAGCCAACCAGAAAGTATTTAAGAGCTTTTCATGAATTACGCTCCAATACTAGTATCATACTATCCAGTTTCTTATTGTATCCAATCAAAATCGGAGATTTACCTCAGGCGACGGCAAGAGGCTGACGAGTTTTAGGTTCGTTATTCTTCTTAGTATCGTTTTGAAAATCTTCCATATTGTAGATGACGGTGATATAAAGCGAACAACTTGGGCAATTCGCGATCTCTTCGCCGAGCCGGAGATCTTCTTTTGTAATCTGAAACAAGTCGCCACAAGGACAAGGATACGTGTACGCTTGAATCTCTTCGTTCCACTCCATATCCTCTATTTCAACATCGTCGTACGACATCGTTTACCCTCGCCGAAGTTTTTTTTTTTTTTAATTCTCCGGCTGAAATTAGGGTACAAAGTAATAAGCTCCGCCGCCGCTGCGTTAAATATGTGTACTATATGGGAAGCTGAGAGACGAGAGTTATATACATTTTATAATATTTCCATCCAGTCCCCATAGTTTGTGAAATATTAGCAAATAAGCCCAAATTAGTTGACATTTTCACAATTTTGTCCATATACTTTTCTTTTGTTCTTACATATAAGAAAACAACCAAACAGTTTTCCGAAGAAAGAAAAAAAAAAAAAAAAAGAAGTGATGCAAATCCGGTCACCGTCATTGTCGCCGTCAAAATCACCACCGTCTCCGAAGCTTCAATCGACTTGATGATGCAAAGCTTCCACCATCAGCAGCAGCAGCTGATTTCGCTGCTCTCTTCGGCTTTACCAACTGACGTCTCCGCTTCTCCTCTACCCTCCACGCTTACTCCTCCGTCCTCAGAATCCGTCTCTTCATCGGCGACTGGTAACAATGCGTCAGTTCCGACGGGACAAAGAGATAGTAAGTTAGAAAATAGCAGCGATTCTGGGCGTCTCGCTGCCTTGAAGTCGCTTCACAGAGCAATTAAGTATCCTCCGAATTCGCTTCTTATTGCTCATTCAGCTTCATATCTTTCTTCTGGTCTATGGCAGCTTCTCTCTGACAAGTAATTATCTCTGAATCACAAATTTTATTTGAGAATTGATGTGAGATATAGGGTTTTTTGGGGAGTCTGAAGTTTGATGTTTGATTTGTGTGCAGGTCTTATGATGTGAGGCAGGCTGGTGTGTCTGCATATGGTGCTCTTTGTGCTGTTGTTTGCTCTATTCCTGTAGAATCTAGTGGAAGGCAAAACCATGTGATGCTAGGGAGTCTTGTTGATCGTTTTATTAATTGGGCTTTACCGTTGCTTAGGCATGTTAGTGTTCGGGATGGTAGTACGGTACTTGCAGTTGAAGGTGTACGGGAGTTTGTTTCCGTTGGGGATGTTAATGGGATTGATAGGTATGCTTTGCCAATTCTCAACGCCTGCAAAGGACTTCTTGAAGATGAGAGAACTTCTATCCCTTTGTTGAATCAAGTTTTGGGTGTTCTTTCGTTGATCTCTTCGAAGTTTTCTAGTTTGTTTCATCCTCATTTTCTTGATATTGTTGATATGTTGCTTGGTTGGGCATTAGTACAAGACCACGCTGACTCTGACAGACAGATTGTCATGGATAGCTTCTTGCACTTTCAGAAACATTGGGTTAATAATTTAGACTTCTCAGTTGGATTGCTATCGAAGTTTCTGGGTGACATGGACGTCTTGCTTAGTGATGGTAGTCAAGGAACCCCTGAACAGTTTCACAGGTTGCTTGCTTTGCTTTCTTGTTTCTTAGCAATATTGCGGTCCACTGCTTCTGGATTACTAGAGAACAATCTGCTTGATAAGATGGACGAACCTCTGAGCAAAATGCTTCCTCGGCTATTGGGTTGCCTATCTACCATGGGGCAGAGGTTTGGATGGTCAAAATGGATTGAAGATCTATGGAAGTGCTTGACTCTTTTGGCAGAAATATTGCGCGAAAAATTTTCAACGTATTATTCTCCTTCTCTTGAAATGTTGTTCAAGAGCTTAGAACAGATTGATTCTGTGAATTCTGCAGTCCATGGGAAGATGACAACTTTTCAGATCCATGGGACCTTGAAAACTAATCTTCAGTTACTGTCCCTACAAAAGCGAGGCCTCCTATCATCATGTGTGCTGAAGTTGCTTCAGTTTGAATCTCCAATATCTCAGTTGCGATTGCACCCAAATCATTTAATTACAGCAGGCTCTTCTGCCACATATTTATTCTTGCTTCAACATGAGAGTGAAGAAGTTGTTCAACAGGCGATGGAATTATTGATGAAAGAACTTGAGTTGTTGAAGACTGTACTTGGGGAATCATCGTGCCACAAAAACATGACTTTGAATGTTACAGCCTATGAATCCTTTTCAAAAAGTGAAATTTTGGCAATCATGAACTTTGATATGAAGGTTCTTCTTTCCTGTGTTTCTCTGGGAGGGAGAAAAAGTTTGAGTGACCTACCCGAACTTGCTGTCTTGTATCTTAAGAGGTCTGAGAAGTTACTTTCCTTCGTTGTTGAAATGCTGAATCCTTTTGAGCCAGCTATTGATGCCTGTTTGGAGTTGCAAGTCAGCGTTGTGAGGATGTTAGAGTGTTTAGCTACAGTTGAGCTCCTTAGCAACTGTTCGGTGCTAATTCAGCCTAAAATGAAGACGAATCAGGGAAAGACACCATTCAAGTGTTCATTTTTTTCCATGGTAATTGAACATCTAAGAAAATACAGTTTAACCATGGTTAAAGCTCTTCGTTTTTCATCCCCTCTTGCTGTAAAGCTAGTGTCACTTGAATGGATTCAAAAGTTCTGTGAGAACCTATTTGCAATATCAAAGAGTTTGTATATGGATGCCTACTTCTGTGAAACATTTCCATATGCTGGTGCAGTTAGAGATATCACTATGGCGGTTTTAGATGCTGCATTTGATAGTGAACCGAAAGTGAGGAGTCAGTCTGTAATGGTTTTAGAGCTGCTTCTGGAGGTAAAGCTGATACACCCAATTCATTTTTACTCCCTGGCTGAAATCCTCCTTGAAAAGCTTGGAGATCCAGATACGAGTATAAAGAATGCTTTCATTAAGTTACTTTCCCATCTTTTGCCAGCTACCCAATACACTTGTGGCATGCGGAGTGAGGTAGGAAATATGGCTCTTAGGCCCCAAGTTCTTATGATAGGAAACGGTTACTTGCACTGGAAGCAAGTCTTTGCACTGAAGCAACCGGACCAACATTTTCACTCGCAGCAACTGGTTTCTGTCTTGAATTATGTTTCCCAGAGATGGAAAGTTCCTTTTGCTTCTTGGATCCAAGGGCTTATCTATGCTTTTCGGGGATCAAAGGATACTGGTGCTGGGCATCCTGATGAAAACCTGATTAAGAATGGGTGGTTGGCAATAAAAGCTGAGAAAAGCTCGATCGAGAGAATCTGCTTGGCAAATAACCTGGCAGGCGCTTGGTGGGCTGTGCATGAAGCTGCTAGGTTTTGTGTTAGTACACGTCTCCGTACTAACTTTGGTGGTCCTGCTCAAACTTTTGCAGCCCTAGAGCGAATGCTTTTGGACATCACGACTGTGCTGCAGGTTGATAGCCAGCAAACTGATGGAACCCTAAACATTTTAGGCTCCTCTGGTGCCCATCTGTTACCAATGAGGTTACTGTTGGATTTTGTGGAGGCATTGAAAAAAAACGTGTACAATGCATACGAGGGGACTGCTGTTTTATCCTCAGCGCCTCCACAAAGTGTCCTTTTTTTCCGAGCTAACCGGAAAGTTTGTGAAGAATGGTTTTCTCGTATATCTGAACCAATGATGAATGCTGGTATGTCTCTCCAGTCTCAAGATGCTACGGTTGAGTATTGTACATTGCGGCTTGAAGAACTAAAAAGTCTAGCAACTCTAGTGAAGAAAGATAAATCTAAAATGCAGGCTCTTGACAATGCTCACAATCCTGGAGCTCGGATCTCTTCAGACATCTCAAGGATTTTACGACATATGTCATTGGCTTTGTGTCAGAATCATGATACACATGCTCTTCTTGGAATTCACAAATGGGTTGCAATGAATTTAGCTCCTTTGGTCGCAGAAGAAAGCGACTTTCAGAAGAACAATGGTGAATTGGCACTGTTTCCATGGATCACAGGGTTGGTTTATCAGTCAGAAGGACGATATGAAAAAGCGGCTGCTTATTATGCTCATTTATTAGAGGAAGAGGACTGTCTCAGTTCTATGGGCTCTGATGACATACAGTTTGTGATTGAACGAATAATTGAGAGTTATACCTCTTTATCTGATTGGAAATCTCTAGAGTCCTGGCTTTTAGAGTTGCAGGCGCTTCGTGCAAGGCATGCAGGCAAAAGCTTTTCAGGTTCTTTGACTGCTGCTGGAAATGAAATAAATGCAATACAGGCCTTGGCACATTTCGATGAGGGTGATATTCAGGCTGCCTGGACATGTCTTGATTTAACGCCTAAAACTAGTGCTGAACTGTCACTTGATCCAAAGCTAGCCTTGCAAAGAAGCGAACAGATGCTTTTGCAGGCAATGCTTTTCCAAGCTGAAGGAAATGCCCAAAAGGTTCCACAGACCTTACAGAGGGCCCGAACAATGCTAGATGAAACTTCACTGGCTCTGTCATTTGATGGATTATCTGAGACAGCACCATATGCCACACAGTTGCATTGTCTTTTTGCTTTTGAAGAGGGTCATCAGCTGAGAGACAGTGAACCTAAACAGAAACACAATAATTTGATGTTAAGCTCTTGCGTCTGGTCACTGCAGTCTATGGTCAATAGAATTCATCGTGACTGCCGCCCTTGGTTAAAAGTTCTACGAATATACCGGACAATTTTGCCAACTTCCTGGGTTACTCTGAAGCTTTGTATGGACTTGTTTGGATTTGCCCGCAAGCAAGAAAATTACTTGCTTGCAAATCATCTTAAAAATTATCTGAATGATCATGTATCCAGTTGTGCTGAGGTTAAGTTGCGTGACTTTCTCATATCGAATTTGCAGTATCAGGGAGCCTTGCTGACGTATGCAGAAAACAGAGTTCAAGATGCTGTTGTGGATCTTTGGTCATTTGTACAGCCAGAGGTAACTGCTTTAGAGCCAGTATGTTTGGATGCTGGTGTGGCCTTTTTAAAGGCAAAAGCATGCTTAAAACTTGCAATTTGGCTAAAAGGGGATGATATTTCTCTGGATTTGGAAAATGTAGTCCTTAAGATGTCAGCAGATTTTAACAGAACTGAGGTTCCTTCATCTGTAAGCAGCAAGCCTCTGCTATACAAGAGCTTAAAACCAAGCATGAAGGCTATTAGTGAGGAGATGATTGGAACGGTTACAAAAGTGTCCACTCAACTTTGTTCTGCAATGGGAAAATCATGGATTTCATATGCTTCTTGGTGTTTTCGTCAGGCAACAGAGTCTTTTTACAAATCTAATGAGTCCACCCTCCACTCATTCTCCTTTTCAAGCATCCTGGCTCAAGAGCTCAAACCTGGAAGGTTTCACTTGACTGAAGATGAGGCTGAATCAGTGGAGTCTGCTGTTATGCAGGTTCTTCAGAAAGATGATTGCAAGGATCTTACAAACACTGGACAAGATGGGAACTGTCATACAATTACTACAGACCATTCTGAAGCTCGAAAGAATATAAAAACGTTGCAGCAGCAAGTAATTGAAACAATAGAAAATGCTGCAGCAGCTCCTGCTGCAGACGATTGTGGCTGGGATAGTCTCTCTGTCCATCTAGCTTCTCAATTAACTGATTTATTGCTATCCGGAAACGATTACGTGGAAGATACTGATATAGCACCTATAGTTAACAGGCTGATTGAAGTTTGGCGGTCTCTGAGAAAAAGAAGGGTATCTCTCTATGGGCATTCCGCACTTGGTTTCACACATTACCTTCGTTATTCATCAAAAGTTCTGCAAACTAGTGAGTTTACAGGTGTAGACTATGATCCACTGAATAAAAGAACCGATAGCCATACATTGAGATCAACACTGTATATTTTGCACATCCTTCTGAATTATGGAGTGGAGTTAAAAGACACACTGAGACATGCTCTTTCGATAGTTCCCTTGGAGCCTTGGCAGGTGAGAAGAACTCCCTTGTTTTTTGGTCTCTTCGATCAACTCCAACTTCTAATGTTTCTGATAACAATTTTGCACAGGAATTAACACCTCAGCTCTTTGCTCGGTTGAGCTCTCACCCTGATGAGGTAGTACGGAAAGAAATAGAAGGCTTACTGATAATGCTGGCGAAGTTGTGTCCGTCTTCCATAGTGTATCCAACACTTGTCGACGTGAATGCTTGTGACGAGAAGCCTTCCGAAGAGCTGTTGCACGTAAAAGCCTGTCTGGTAATATCTATTCCTTAAACTTCATTCAAGTATAAATTGGTCCTAGTTTTCAGTTTGAATGATGCATAAATCGAGGCACTCCTCACATGTAAGCAAGGCTAAAGCTACCAAATTTTGTATGCGTAGAATTTCCTGATCAAACACATGTCAAACGTGGTGATTTTCTACTCCTAGGGTAAAGAGATTGCATCATCCCAAATCGTTAATGTTTTTCTGATGTCATGGAGATTTTTTATTGGCTAAATGTTTGTTCTTATAATTTTATTCTCTGAGCAGACTGTCATAACCTCTGTCTAAATTGTTTCGTAGGACTGCATCAAATAATATGTGCTTTGTGATGTTTGTATGCAGACTGAACTATATCCAAGATTAATCCAGGATGTGCAGCTTATGATTAATGAGCTAGGGAATGTGACTGTTCTTTGGGAGGAACTTTGGCTCAGCACACTGCAAGATCTCCACATGGGTAACCTTAACTATCTAGCTTATGATTTTTATCTAATGGAAGTTAACTCAGTTGATTACAGTGCATTTCTTTATCATTTGATATAGACCCTTAGCTCCTCGTAGTTAAGTGGCCTTCAATATGCAATCGAATAGTTGTCTTCTTTACGTGTAACATATGTCCATTGTATCTTGAATAGGCTGAATATACTAGATCATGACTGTAGTGCCAAATCAAAAACTTATAATGAGTCGGCTATAGTGTTAGTGGTGCAATAGCGGAAGCAACATAATGTGTAGATTCGTTCTGGTAATTAGTGACGTTTTCGGTTGGGTATTAGGGTTGAGAGGCGGGAAACTCATGTAAAACTAGTTCATCCCACGGTGTACTTTTGGTTCAGTTGAAGAACTAGAGGAGGGCTTTACCACAATCATTCCTACGAACCTTAACAAATTTATGGATGCCCCTTTAAAGAGAGTTTTTTTTGGTGAACGTAGTATAAAGAACTGAATGAGTTATTTTGTTAAAAAAATTTGTGGGTTATAAGTTTGAAAGTAAATTGAACCTCTGATGTTGCGTTTTATTTAGTTTCTCATGTTGTTTCGAAATTACTTTGTTAAGAATCTGAGGGAAGTAGATTTAATTGTAACTTCTTTTGCAGATGTAATAAGGCGGATAAACCTGTTGAAAGAAGAGGCTGCTCGTGTTTCAGAAAATGTAACTCTGAGCCAGACTGAGAAGAACAAGATAAATGCTGCAAAATATTCTGCCATGATGGCCCCTATTGTTGTTGCATTGGAACGTCGCTTGGCGTCAACCTCTAGAAAGCCTGAAACACCTCATGAAGTTTGGTTCTATGAGGAGTACATAGAACGTATAAAGTCAGCAATCTTAACATTTAAAACACCTCCCTTGCCTTCTGCTCTGGGGGAAGTGTGGCGTCCATTTGATAGTATCGCTGCGTCTTTGGCTTCTCATCAAAAGAAGTCATCAATATCTTTAAAGGAAGTTGCTCCGAGTATGTCTTTCTTATCATCCTGTAACATTCCAATGCCTGGTTTGGAGAAGCAGTCCCCCTTGTCTGAATCTGACACACCACTCCATGGAATAGTCACGATTTCTTCTCTTTCAGATCATGTGACTATCCTTCCAACCAAGACACGACCTAAAAAGCTTATTATGTTTGGCTCAGATGGAAAGAAATATATATATCTCTTAAAAGGCAGGGAAGACTTGCGCCTTGACGCTAGAATTATGCAATTGCTTCAGGCAATTAACAGTTTCTTCTGCTCCTCTCGAGCAACAGATGACGGTACTATTGGCATTCGCTATTACTCGGTGACTCCTATTAGTGGTAGAGCTGGTCTAATTCAGTGGGTAGACAACGTTATAAGCATATATAGCATTTTTAGGTCTTGGCAGACACGTGTCAAGCTTGCCCAAATGCTGCCATCAGTTCCTGGTGGTGCAAAAAGTCCAGATCTACCACCTGTTCCTCGACCAAGTGATATGTTTTACGGTAAAATAATCCCAGCTCTCAAGGAGAAAGGTATAAGAAGAGTGATTTCACGAAGAGATTGGCCTCATGATGTTAAGCGTAAAGTACTATTGGATCTTATGAGTGAGGTGCCAAAACAGCTACTACACCAGGAACTTTGGTGTGCTAGTGAAGGGTTCAAAGCCTTCACAACGAAGTTTAAAAGGTACTTCAAAGATATTATATAACACTCGATTTTTTTTTACAATTTGCCTGAAGCACTCTTTTGAAAGCAGCAGCATGCCCTTTCTTAACTAGTTGAACAAGAAATAAATAAAAATTTCTCTTATTTAGAAGGGTGTGAAATGATCACTATTTTCGTTAGACCTCATAAAAAAAAAGATAAAAATGATCAGTTTGAGAAACGTTAGGAGATTATTTATGCGTTTTCTGATTGCCTTTGAACTGAACCTTGATTTTAAGGTAAGAAATTTTAGGATTAAATTGTTCAAAAGTGACTATAATAGATCAGATCTGCTGTTTCAGTTCCATGATTTTGTGGGCTGCTGTCATATATGACATCATTACATATTTACTTTGAAAACAAAGTTGATAAAACACTTCATTCCTGATTTACAGGTACTCTGGTAGTGTTGCAGCTATGAGTATAGTTGGTCACATGCTCGGCCTTGGGGACAGACATTTGGATAATATTCTCATGGATTTTTGTAGTGGGGATGTTGTACATATAGATTACAATGTCTGTTTTGATAAAGGGCAACGGCTTAAAGTTCCTGAGATAGTACCATTTCGGCTAACTCAGACAATGGAAGCTGCGTTAGGGTTGACAGGTGTTGAAGGCACATTTAGGGCAAACTGTGAAGCTGTTCTTGGTGTTCTAAGGAAAAACAAGGACATACTCCTGATGTTGATGGAAGTTTTTGTTTGGGACCCACTTGTTGAGTGGACCCGAGGAAATTTCCATGATGATGCTGCAATTGGTGGTGAAGAAAGAAAAGATATGGAGGTCGCCGTTAGCTTAAGTTTGTTTTCATCAAGAGTGCAAGAAATCCGTGTTCGGTTGCAGGTAAACATTCGTGACATTAAAGCAGACATAATACAGCCTAATTGTTTCCGTGATTATCTACAACATTCTTGGTGAACACATAATTTTCGTTGCTTGTATCTCTCCAACATTCTTGGTGAACGTGAAATTCTCATTGCTTATATCTTTTAACTATATTCATCATCGATCACTTATTTCACAGTACTTCTAACTCCATTCTCATCAATTTCATTATCTTTCCTAGAAATTTAGAATCTGACAGATGTAACATTATGTGCCATTTACTATGACAATTGAAATAGTAAAGCTTGATTTACATGCACATTCTAACCATACTGGCTTACTTTATTCTCTTCAGGAGCATCATGATCTCTTACTGGCTACATTACCAGCTGCTGAATTATCTCTGGAGGTAAGATGGTTTCTTTCAGTGTCTATGAATTGAAATTGGACTTCTTTGTCAGTTTAATGATGGTGAGATTGTATTTCAGCGGTTTTCCGAGGTTCTGAATCAATATGAGATCGCATCATCTGTTTTTCTCCAAGCTGATCAAGAAAGAGCAGAACTTATTCTGCGTGAGGCATCTGCAAAGAAAACAGTTGCAGAGGCAGCTTGCAATTCAGAAAAGATTCGCGCTTCTTTTGAGATTCAAGCTCATGAATTTTCTCAAGCAAAAGCCTTGGTCTCTGGAAAAGCTCAAGAAACAGCGGTTTGGATGGAGCAGCGTGGAAGGATCCTTGGTGCCTTACGAAGAAATATGATTCCTGAAATTACTGCCCCCACAGTTTTGACGGATATATTGGCTTCTTTATCTTTGACATCTGCTGTTCTTGTTGCTGGAGTTCCAGTTACTGTAGTTCCGGAGCCAACACAAGCACAATGCAACGATATTGACGCAGAAATTTCCCTTCTAGTTAACAACCTCAGTGACGGTCTCTCCTCTGCTTTGACTGCACTTCAAACATATTCTCTGGCTTTGCAAAGAATTTTACCTCTTAACTACCATACAACAAGTCGGGTGTATGATTGGGCGCAAGTCTTGCAGTTAGCTGCGCATGCTCTGTCTTCGGATATCTTGTCTCTTGCCAAAAGACAGGCTGGTGAACAATTTTCAAAAATACAAGGGGGTGACTTTAATTCTGTCAGGAACTGCTACAATGATCTGTGTCTTAAGGTAGAAAAGTATGCAGACGATGTAAAGAAGATGGAGGTAGAATATGCAGAGCTGTCTGCCTCTATTGGAATGGGGCCTGAATCAAAGGCCAAGGATCGTCTTTTCTATGGTTTGATTAATTATATGCAGTCTCCAGGACTTGTGGAAAACACCAATGCTGGAGTAAACCTTCAGGATTCTGGAAAGAAAACGTCGAAGGCATTAGCTGTGTTGCACACTTCGATTAGTTCACTCTATGATCAATTAAAGGAAAAAGTACATTATATCTTGAATGCTTCAATGGAAAGAAGGGAAAGAAACGAAAGCTTAGTATCTAAGTCTAGGAGTCTAAGCTCTAATTTAGAGGCGCAGGTAGAGATGTGTATGATATTGGTGGACTTTCTTAACGAGGTAAAATATTATGTTGGTCAGGAGATTCCTAATACGGAAGAAAGTTTGACTGGGTCTGCTCGCCGTGTTGAAGAGAACTGGGCTTTGGTCTTCCACAGAACCTTGCTTTCATCTAAGATATTAGTTGCACAAATGACAGAAGTTGTTGTACCAGACGTTCTAAAGACGTACTTGTTCTGTAATTCAGATCTTATGGATGCGTTTGGATTGATCTCACAAATCCGTGGATCCATAGATGCTGCATTTGAGCATCTCATAGAGATAAAGGTGGAAAGAGATTCGTTGGTTGAACTTGAGCAAAACTACTTCCAAAAGGTTAGCAATATTACTGAGGGGCAGCTAGCTCTTGAAAAAGCAGCTTTGAAAAGCAGGGAACATCTATCCTGGGAAGAGGCAGAGGAATTCGCAGCTCAAGAAGAGGCTTTCCGGACACAGCTGGACCAGCTTCATCAATCATGGGGCCAGAGAGAGTTCCGAATATCTTCTCTCATAAAGAAAGAAGCGCAAGTTAAAAATGCTCTTATCTTAGCTGAGAAACAGTTTCAGCTGCTCACTAATGCAGATGAGTGCAGGAAGCCTAATGATCTTAGAAGTTCAAGGATAATGGTTGAATTGGTTAAGCCTTTCAGTGAATTGGAACAGCTAGATAAAACATTATCCTCCTTAAGCAGCTCAGCTGTTTCTATGTCAGATTGGATCCCTGCTTTTGGGGATATCCTGAGCTGTGGGCAATCACTATCTGAGAACATATGGCGTTTCAGAAGCATACTTAAGGATCATTCCTTCTTCATCTGGAAGTTAGGCATCATAGATTCCTTCCTTGATTTATGCATACATGATGCTTCCCCGTCTGTGGATCAGACATTAGGATTTGAGCAGCTAATTCTCTTTATGAAGAAGAAGTTTGAGTTCCAACTTCAAGAAAGAGTAGATTGTTACCTGGCAGGAAGCGTTGCTCCTGCATTTTTATCTCAGCTGGATAAAGAAAATGAGCGTCTGAAACACATCTCAGAGGAAAACAGTGCCAGAAGGGATCAAGTCAAACCAGACTATAGCCATTTGAAACAAGTCCATGCAATGCTCGAGGAATATTGCAATGCTCATGAAACTGCTAGAGAAGCAAAATCAGCAGCATCTCGTATGAAAAAACAAGTTAAGGAAGTACGCGATGCTCTTCGTCGGACTAGCCTTGATATTGTCCAAATGGAATGGATGAACGATGCCACATTGACCCCTTCACAAACTGTTCGGACTGCATTGCAACAATTATTTGCCAGTGATGATAACTTACATCCTATTTTCTTAGACCTCAAAAGACCCAAATTGTTGGAAACTATACATTCCGCTATTCCCCAAATCAGTAGATCGATAGAAAGACTACAAGCTTGTGAACAAAATTCACTCGCAGCTGAAGGACAGTTAGAGAGAGCAATGGGGTGGGCTTGCGGTGGACCTAGTTCTGTTTCATCTGGAAATTCTTCAGCCAAGATGTCTGGTATTCCTACTGAATTTCATGACCATTTGTTGAGACGCCAGCAGTTGCTTTGGGATGCAAGAGAGAAGGCATCAAACATTGCCAAAATCTGCATGTCTCTTCTGGAGTTTGAAGCATCAAGAGATGGGATTTTCCGAAATGCACATGAGGCTCTTGATGGTGATGCAAGATTCAGGGGGGACTCTAGGTCATGGCAGAAAGCTTATCTGGACTTAGTTGCTCGACTGGAGGTTACTTATCAATCTTTCACACGTAAGTGCTTACATCATCTTGCTAGACAAACTAGACAAAAAGAAAAATATTTCCATACATCTTTCGTTGTAAAACAATTAGAAAGTAATAATTGCATTGCTTCTTGTACTATTTTAGATATTGAACAAGAATGGAAGCTTGCACAAAGCAGTTTGGAAGCTGCCTCGACTGGCCTATATTCTGCCACAAATGAGCTTTCTATTGCTTCCGTAAAAGCTAAGTCTGCGTCAGGTTAGATTTTCTATCCTAATAGCCTAAAGTTCTCACTTTCTACCTATTGCCTTTGCTTTACTACTATCTCTGCATTTCTCCAAGAACAAGAGGTTCTCGTACCGTTTTCTTTGTTTTGTCGATCATGGTTAGGTACTGTTGTTGCGTATAACATATATGATACCATAATTATTAACTTTAATAATTACAGGTGATCTGCAAAGTACTATTCTCTCAATGAGAGATTGCACATATGAAGTTAGTGCTGCATTATCTTCTTTTAGCCGGGTATCAAGAGGCCACACAGCTTTGACCACTGAAACTGGTGCAATGCTCGAAGAGGTAATCCTATGAAGGCATATCATAGCATCAGCTTTTTTTTTACTGTCTGGTTTATCTTAATATGTTGTTGCTAGGATACTACTGCTTTACTTGAAAATTTAGCTGTATCTCTACTTGTAGGAGATTAGAACCATATTCTATAAGTTATTCTGCTTATGAAGTGATTGCCTACAATCTATTTTTCTAGAGAACATAAATGCCACTGGCTATCAATATTCTGCAATTCTTTTTGTTTGACCCCCCCCAACTGTAGTATCAGATATTTGATGCTTTATGTGGCTCTCGGGTTTAGTGGTTAGGTCTTGAGTTTGTACCAATGATGGTCTTTGGTTCAAGCTGCGCATTCTTGACCTGGACTTGGGAATTCCATTGTTTTTATACTCGCAAGTGTAATTATGGACTTATGAATCTGATTTTCTTTGAAAGTTTCATTTGTCTGCCCGAATTTAGGTTGGGTATGTGATATTTTGTTTAATAAATTGTAGGTTCTTGCAATAACAGAGGATCTGCATGATGTTCATAGTTTGGGAAAGGAGGCAGCCACTTTTCACCGTTCTCTCATGGATGATCTTTTAAAGGTTTTTACATCTTGCACTTCAGTGCTTATTTGACAATTTTGAAATCATAGGCCGTTCTCACACGTTTTTGTTTCTAATCTATCATTGTAAATCACAAATGTCATGGCTGATTGTTTGAATGTCTGCACAGGCTAATGCAATCCTTACTCCACTAGACTCAGCGTTGTCAAAGGATGTTGCTCTTATTGCTGAAGCTATGACCAGGGAAAGCGAGACAAACATTGAAGTTTCGTCCGTTCATGGACAAGCTATATATCAATCATATGGTGCGAAAATTAGAGAAAGTTATCAGAACCTTAGGCCTTTGGTACCATCTACTGTATATTCGGTGAAGGGTCTATATTCAATGTTAACTAGGCTCGCACAAATTGCAAGTGTACATGCACGTAACCTAAACAAAGTAAGCAATCTATCATCAGATTGATCATCTAAGTTATCTGTGAATTTTACTTATTCATAATAAGATAGGCTTAACTTATGTGTTCCTGTTCAGGCTCTCGAAGAACCAGGAGAGAGTGAGGAAGCAAAATCACAAGAAAGTGCTTACTCTGGGGCCGACCTCACTGACAATGACTTTAAACTGGATGAACTTGGGGAAGAGAACCATTTGGAATCTGTCAGCAAGAGCTCACAAGCTCTTTTGAGTATTTCCGGATTTTCTCTGGAGGATAAGGGATGGATGTCTTCTCCCGACAGTGTGTATAGCAGTGGATCAGAGTCGAACATAACCTTAGCCGAAGCAAGCAGTCCTGCTAGTCTCAACAATTCAACCGAAATGCTAGAGCAAACCCAGATGAATGAAGAGGAGTCCAATGCTTTTAAGTCTTCAACTCCATCGTCCCAGTCCAATTGCGATGACATCTCAGACTCTGATCAACAAGTATCAGCAGAGGCGCTGATAGAAAGTAATGATGATTGTCCCCGAAAAGCTTCAGTTGAGGAACCAGGTGAAAACACAGAGTTCAAGTTACCAGCAAGCGATGTAGCTTTAAAAGTTACAACCGATGTCTCACAGCCTTTGGTCGAGAGTCCAGAGCTCGAATCTGGAAGAAAAAAAGCTATGAAGGGAAAATTTGAAGTTCAAAGTGATGAGGCTTCTCCTCCAACACAGACACAGACTCGAGTCACAAGAGGTTAGTCCATCTATCTAATTGCCTACCATCATCCCATTTCCTTTCTCTTTCTTTATCTCTATGAAACTTAAGGAAAGCACACTGCAATTCCCATTTTTCCTATTGGCTCAAAAAGTAATCTCACAGTTACAGCAAATATAGTGCTAGAAAATTCATGTAACTTATTAGTCTATAGTAGTCGCGGTACTTATTTTCCAAGCCTTCGAGTACCACACCCCCACAAACTTGCAATGATCCCTATGCATACATGGTTCCTTGCTAATGTCTAGTTTCGTATCTTGATAATCTAAGGTGGCTTCTTGTAATGCTACATGCAGGTAAAAACGCTTATGCACTGTCAGTTCTCAAGTGCATGGAGATGAAAATAGATGGTCGAGGCATTGCTGACAACAGGTACGTGTTGATAATTAACTTCCCAATAAACTCTTAAATGAAGAAATGTTAAAGTCACATCAACAAGTCTTGTAACCATTTTGTATAGGGAGGTTAGCATTCCAGAGCAGGTGGATTATCTAATCAAGCAGGCCACAAGCGTTGATAATCTCTGCAACATGTATGAAGGTTGGACTCCATGGATTTAGACAAATGATTGGAAATCACACAGAAGCTTAACCAACAGTGCGCTACAAGAGGGAGGCCGCCACATCTGGTAATTTCAGACACATTTGGTATCTCATGAAGCTGTTGCACTCAACCAGTCATTGGTGTTAGAAAGCGGGCTCAAGAGTTTGAAACAGGCATGTCTACAAAAGGAGTTCAAGATTCAACATTGTGGCTGTCGTATCGAGGTATGACCTTTGGAAACTCAAGAGACAGATCCAATTCCATAGTCCTTCGTAATCGAGAATTTTCCGACTCATCATCATCATCTTACCATCACTTTCAGTGCGCCCCAAACGCTAAAGGTTTTGTTGCAATAATCAGCAGAACATGGTGATGATAAGAGATGCGTTTTAAGCTTTCCGGGGCGTCTTGGATGGAGCTCAGATCATCTACCATTGCTCCTAAGCTTTCCGATGCAGTGGCGCGACGTTGAACCCCAACAATTGATAATTTAGGTTTAACTGCTTTACGAAAGCAGCAGACTCTTTCAACAATTGGGAATTAACATCTCTATTTTTATGTCTTCATAATAAGTTTAATTATCATTAGCCTTACAATAACTGTTCAATAAAACAAGAACTAGGAAACAAATGGATTCAAGAAGAAATGGATAATAAGAGTTGAAAATTCTATCAATCCAGCTCGGATTACAATTATAAATTATTTGAAGATGAAGAACTTTGAATTTGATTCACCTAACTATTGCCAAGTGGGGTTCGAAAGATTAAAAATAAGATAAAGACATTATTAGGATTTGCTTGGGCCAGACCTTATCCAATTGCAACGAATAAAGCAATAGATATTAACGACACGTCACTACAGAAAATATCATAAAGATATGAATTTGTCAAAAAGTGGAAAAATAAAATCCGACCTGCCGGAATCGAACCAGCGACCTAAAGATTATCTGTTGTAAACAACTACAGTCTTCCGCTCTACCAACTGAGCTAAGGTCGGTTTTTGTATTGTCTCAACAATAAATTAATTTATACAAAACATTATTTGAAAACGTGGAAAATTCAAGATAGCGAAAGAGATATTTTTTGACTTTGATGATTTGAAACTATTGTACATATCCCAAAAAGACACAAATCTTCTATAAGTGGACGGTCCCAAAGTGTGAACTACATGTCCGCTTTCGTGTCAAGAACACAATTATTTGAGAAAACCAATCAAACATTACCATGGTTTTGTAAGTCAAAAAAGACCAAACACCCCCTTCCTTTCATTGTCTACATAAAGCTCACATGCGTCTCTCTCTCTCGCTCATAATTAGATATTAAGATCAACAAGAAGAAGAATGGCAAAAGCTATGGAGGTTTGGGTGGGAGAGATGAAGAAGATGAGTGAGAAGATAAACACTAGAAACCCATTGATGCAAAGGAACAAGACATCCTCTGTTGTGTCCAAACAACAACAAGGATCAGAAGAAGAAAGAGGACTTAAACAAAAGACAAGAGAGAAAGATGAAGCTGCAACTATGTCTGAGCTCACTGTTTGTCTTCTCATGGACCGTTTTGTTCCTTGGTGATCTTTCAATACCCAACTACTTCTAGATCAATCTCCCTATTTGGTGATGTGTATATATATTTAGAACTACATGTATATCTATATATAGATGTTGTTGCTGTTTGTGCAGAACATGTTTTTAACTTTTTTTTGTGAATCTATGAAAGTAACGTATGTGATGAGAACAATATTTTATTTCTTCAAAGTTCAATCAATAGTGTTCAATTATTATTAGCCCAGGAATCATATGAAGATGGAACTTTCTATTCACTTTGTAATTACCAACAATCATAGGATTTTCCGAAAAATGCCGTTTATTGATGGATTGAACCGTTTTTTGTTTACCATATCATATATTGTAGTCTGCACTATTGCGGACGGAATCAATAAATCCGTAGAAAACCAACTACGAACCGTTATTACATAGAATAAATTGTCCGCCAAAATTCTGTATATTGTCAAACAAATTCAAAACCATAGTTATTAGAGATTATATCTCTCCGGTTTAATGTTGAATATAGTGCGGTTATCTTCGGTTATCTATCATGTATATAATTGGTTATCTCTCATTTAAGCATTCTATGTATCAGTATCACACTTTACATTTAATGAAGGTTTCACGATTGATTGTTGACTTGTTGTGTTAATAGTGCCTCCCTCCGGAATTTTGTGAAAGTTCTATCCCAAAAAAATCCGAACCAAATCAATACAATAATAATAATAGGTTTCTCTCCTGCGTTGACACCTCAGTTTTTTAAGCTCTTCTCAGCTTGACACATCATTAAAATCATCCTCCAATGAAAACATTTCGATTAATACAGCTCATATTTTCCAGCCAATAATAATTCTCCTCGTTCCACATCATTATCTCTCTTACTTTTTCTTTATTATTAAGTGGCTTGCTATTTAAATTTTAAAAGATATATATATACAGGCCCGATAGGAATTAAGGGATTTGACCCATTATAACTGAATTTTAGTAGATAATAGAAACCCAATTTAAAAGAGACTCAATATTTATTTACAAGAAAAACGTTGGGATATGTCGGTTTAATAAAGTCACAATCTAAACCGACTTATAAATTTTGAAAGCAAGAAAATTGCCGTCAGTTTACGAACCGACCGAAATTTTTATTAGACATAATTTTATTTGTTATACTTATTTTTGTCAAATTTGTTAAGCTTTCTTCTTTGATGACTTGCATTTATCCATAAAAAAAAAAATCATTGCTTCCAAATCTTCACTGACGAAAGCTTTACGAGAATCTCCATCTCCGCTTCCCATTTCTTTGAAATCTCTAATTGGATTCAAGAGAAGCTTGAGTTAATTACGAGCTTCAAGAGAAGCTTAGGTTAATTACGAGCTTCTCCATCTTCGCTTCCAGATTCTGGATCTTTCAATTCCATGCTGAGACAGTGTTGAATCAGAGAGGATTGAAGTAATTAGTTGAGTTTTCACCGGAAAAATGACGGTGATGTGATAGTTTCTTACAAAGGCATGCTTATATGATTATGTTCTTCCTTATTGTAGCTTAATATTTTGCATCTTTTTTTTCTGATATTTCGGTGTGGCTTTTGAAGAGGCAACGTGTAGCTTAGTGATTCAAGAATATCATAGTTTAAAGTTATGTTCTATAGGTATTGTAAGACTTAAGCTTATATTTTTATAAATGGTATATATTTTGAAGTAGTCATAAATTTTATATTTATGATGATTTGGTTGTTTGGTCCTGCATTTTTTATGTATAAATAAATAGTAAAATTCCTCACTTCTGGATTTATCGGCTGCATCAATTCTTGAGATATCTTAATCTCATTTTAGAGAATATGAAATAAAGGAAGAAGAATAATAATAAACCTCTTGGAGATGAAAGAAATATTGAAGTGCATAGAAACAATAATTAGACCAGTCCCAGTAAGGTCAAACATACTAAATACCTAGAGATGTTAAAGCTGGGATTCCAAGACTATTTTTTTTATAATCTTTTACATCTTCGAAGGTAAACAAGATTTTATAATCCTTTACTTAACCTAGACTAAAACAATTGCAGTGTTGCATAATTGATATAATTTGAGATGAGCTAGAAAAAGTAACTTAACGATGTTTGAAACATATTCACCTTGGTAACAATTAAAGTAAAGTAAATAAATTAACATCCAATTGATATGAGGTATATGCTTTACATATTTAAATGGTTTTGTTAGAGTAAGTTCTCTCTATTAATTTAGTTACAAAATTTGCAATCTTATTCTTTTTTTATCGGTAGTTTGCATCATAAGAGAACTATCTCACTGAAATATTAATTTTTTTGATTAGTGAGTTTATGAACCACATCCTTAAATGATAAGTCATATTAATATATTCACTATGTTTGGTTTAATTTTGATTAGAAACAATATGATTTAGTTATTACAAATCATATCTATATTAAATAAACAAAAAATACTTTAAAAAAATATCCCGCAACGTAGCGCGGGTTTCGATCTAGTTTGAATAAATGTATTAGACTATTTTAGACTAGACGAGTAAAACCATAACCTATTAAGTAGTAGTTCACTTGGTTTGAAATAATTATCTTGGAGAACGTGAGTCGTTGTATTTGAATTCGAATTTTCCATTGAGAGACGACACTTCAACAAATATTTTTTGCGCCTAAGGCTCCTAATTTTCTTGTTAACCAAAAAGAGAGAAAAATGTGTAATACTTATTTTACTCGTGTTTATAAATGAGTTAATTTATTTTCCTGATATGTTTCAAATGATGTTATCCAAATTCGATGTGAAATTGTAGTTTAGCTCTACCACAGTTTTCAAAAATATATACTGAATCAAGTAAATAGAACTAACCTTGATTAAACTACATGTGGGTGGGAGGAATATACAGGAAGCAGGTATGTAAGATATTGCTACTACTAGCTCTTTTCAAGATTTTTTTTTTTCGAATCGAATATGGGAATTGGGAATCGATCCTTTTAGCGACCATTCAAGATCTTCAACCAGCCATTACATACATAGGCCCGGCTCGTTAATATGATGGACCCTGTGCATTTTCTAAAATAGTCCTAATTTATTTTATAAAAGACCCTAAATTCTTGTAATTTTGAAAAATGGGCCCTAAAATATGACAAATATGTGGCTAAAATTTTGTGTACAAATGCCCCACTTGCACTTGCCTACAACCGGGCCTATTACATACGAGCAGTCCTGCATACGAGATGAATATACAATAACTCTAACCAAGGATGTCATTGAGACATTTACCCGAAAAAGGACCATGTTAGGACAATCAGTATTCTTTACTTAATTACAATATGTATGATAAGACTTCAAATATTGATAGTTAAGTTCCGCAAATTAAGCATAGAAAGAACCAAAGAATTACATGCATCAGAATTTGGTCATCGAACCAGAGCCGGCCCTAGCCACAAGCATGTGAAGCATCTGCTTGTGGCCTTCAGAATATATAGTAACTCGGCCCCAATTTACGAAAACTTTATTAGTTCAGATGGTAATAGCTGAGAGATTTAATCTCATTTAAACCCTAGCATAACGGGTTCGACTCACACTTCCTTCCTTTTATCTCGTTTGTTATTTTTTTTTAAAAAAAAAATTCTTACAGGCCCAAAAAAAACATGTGGGCTTGTAGCCCCAAAAATGATAGCGCCGGCTCTGCATCTAACCGAACCGAGTAACAATTAGCTGAGCCGTACTTCATTACCACAACGAGAGATACAATTTTGGAGACAAAGCATGATACAAATATAATGGTAAAACAAAGCATATTTTAAGAAATGTGGATGCATGCCTACTACTTATAATCAACTGTTTGCATGAGATCATATCAAATTTGATGACAATAACGTTAATAAAGATATGAAAGCTATTGCTAATTACATATGCGATGTATAAAGTTTTAACTGAAAATGTCGCTGAAGCGAAGGTCGACAAGGCTTTGTTTGTTAAACATCTGGAAAAATTTCACAGCTCTAACATAATGACGACACATTTTTTACCAATGATTTTTGACATTCACTTGAGGACGACCGAGTGACCTTAATCAGAAACTTTTTCAGACCAAAAACATTTGATGGAAAAGTTAAATGAGACAAATATTTGTCTCATATCCCTAAAATGGAGAAACCAAGAGGAATGACATAACACATAAGTAACTAACTAGGCTGATAAATTTTTGCAGAGTGTTTAGTGTGAGCTACTAGATTATCTTAAAACTTTGTTTGCTTAAAACTAAAAAAAGTTATGTCAAAGTTATTTCCAGAGATCCAAATTTACCTCGGAAACAAAACAAAACATTTAAATGTCACAAGAATTTTTTATTTTATTTCTGAGCCTGTTACAAACAAAAATGGACAAATTGGTAGTGAAACAAAACTCCTTTACATTTTCATCTTTTCTTTGGCTGGTCCTACTCAAGAAAAATCCTCTGCCGACATCAAATAATCATATACTAAAATAAATAAAAATAAAACAAAAAATAAACCATAGCTTCTGTCTTCTGCCACTCTGTTTTTTATTCGATATTAATGTAACTATTAACTGATTGGATTTTGATCCATCTCTAAAGTCCACTATGAACTAGTATATGATTTTTAGCTCAACAATTTACTTACACATTTGTTGGTTTTATTTATACTCACACATTTGATTATCGAACTAGTATCTCTTTATAATTAAGTATTTATGGTATGTTATATTTATAAAATTTAATTTTCAATGAATCCAGACAACTTATTGCTTTTTATTTTCTGTCTCATTATTGGCTACATATAATAATTCTGGTTAAAACATATTCTTATAATCTAGTTGGATTGACGATCTCTGACTTTATAATAAATATACCGACATACCCTATGTTTTAGATGCTGATTTTTCCCATCTTAAT